>NW_008347808.1:4891157-4908196 GCF_000622305.1 Nannospalax galili
GCCATCAACTAAGAACCATTTGGAATCTAGTATTTTTCTTATCCCTGCTTGTTTTTCTGTTCCTGCGTATGTATATACCTGTGCCCACTAAACATTATTGTTTTAAGTTATGTGAGGCATAATCTTAAAAGTTCATTAAATATTTATCTTTGGAAATTTGGCAATATTAACACATGTAAAACTAGGTCATAGATTTTTGACTACTGAATGCTACTTTATCAATTATCTAATACAATATAACTCTAACATCCTAGGCTATGGACTTCCTGTTGTGTGAATTATGCAATTTATGTATTTGTTTCCCTACTGATGGATTTGGGTTGTTTTGTCCTTGTGTTATAATGAGAATTTAATGAACATCCTAGTGCATGGGTCCTTGTTTAGTGTAGTTTTCCAAGTTGACCTATGGGTGTTTTTATAGGTCCAGTTGACCTATCGGTATTTTCTTGGCCCTCTGGGAAGATGAGCCTGGCTTCCCCCAGCAGCTACCCCTACGGAATACTGCCTCTAGCCAATAATAACTGTCTGTTTATCCTGGTCAGATGCTCCAAATATTAGCATTTTAACATATGTACTGATGTGAAAGGGGATTGGAAAAATTGCTCTGCTCTTGTTTATGTGCATTTAAATGGGAGCTCTTGGTGAAAGGAAATGTAGTAGTTACCTATTGCTGCATAACAAATTGTCCCAAATACATAGCACTTAAAACAACAATCATCTATTATGTCACAGTTTCTGTGAGTGGAGAATCTAGTCATGTCTTAGTCATATGCATCTGGCTCAAGGTCTCTCATGAGATTGCACTCAAGCATCCTGAAGTTGCAATCCTATTGGAAGATCCAGTTGGGGTAGGAGCTCCACATCCAAGCTCTTTTACAAGGATGTTATCAGGCCTCAGAAAGTACATGTCCAAGCTAACTTATATGTTCACTGGCAGACTCTGATGCTCGAGAAGCATGGCAACTGAAGTGGCAGTAAAGGTGTGTGTGTGTGTGTGTGTGTGTGTGTGTGTGTGTGTGTGTGTGTGTGTATGTGTGTGTGTGTGAGAGAAAGAGAGACTAAGATACTCTTCATAACTTACTATCAGAAGTGACATCTCTTCACTTTTGCTATATCCTATTTATTAAAGGCAAGTCACAAAATTTGTCCATTTTATATATCAATCTGTAGCCACAGAATTCAGAGTTTTCCTCTATTTACTGTTCATGAAATCAGTACTGCTACCCCTACCCCTCCTTTCATTACTGATAACATGTAATTTTGTTTATTCTCCTGCTAAGAGGCTTATCAATCTTGGTATTTCCAAACGCCCAACTTTTGCCTTGTTTTTCTTTCCTGTTTGTCTGCATTTGATTTAATTGATTTCTGCTCTACTTTTTATTACAGGTTTTCTTCTGCTTATATTAGATTTAATTTGCTCCTTTTCCAGTTTCCTGAGGTAGAAACCTAGATGATTGATTTCAGATCTTTCCTATTCTCTAATATGTGCATTTAATGCTACAAATTTCCCTCTGAGCACTGTTTTTGCTGCAACCCGCACACTTTAGTACATTCTGTTTTTTACTTTCACTTTTTTAAACATATCTTTTGCAGTTCAGAGGACTGAACCCAGGACCTCATGCATGCTGGGAAAATGCTCTGCCATTGAGCTATGCCCCCAACCCTCAAAATGTTTTTTTTTTTAAATCATGAGACTTCTTTGACCTGTATGTTATTTAGAAGTTTATTGTTTAATCTGCAAATATTTGGGGATTTTCCAGCTATCGTTCTGTTATTGATTGCTAATTTAATTTCACTGTGGTCTGAGAGCATACTTTGTATGATGTCTATTCTTTTAAATTTGTTACGGCACGTTTTATGGCCCAAGATGTGGTCTATCTTGGTGAATGTTCCACATGAGCTTGGAAAGAATGTGTATTCTGTTTTGTTGGATGGAGTAGTCTATAAATGTCAATTAGATACAGTTGATTGATGGTGCTATTCAGTTCAACTATATTCTTACTGATTTTCTGCCAGCTGGATCTGTCAATTATTGATAGAAGGGTATTGGAGTCACCAACTCTAATAGTGGGTTCATCTATTTCTCCTTATAGTCCTATCAGTTTTCCCTCACAATCTTTGTCACTCTGTTGTTAGGCAAATATAATTTTACAGGAGAGTTGATCCTTTTTAGCATTATTCCTTAATTTAGCTGATAATTTTCTTTGTTCTGAAATTTTCTGTGCCTTAAATTAACATAGATACTTAAGCTGTCTTTTGATGGGTGTCAGCATGGTATATTTTTATCCATCTATTTACTTTTAATCTGTCTTTATATTTAAATAGGTTTCATATAGGCAGTGCATTATTGGATCACGTTATTGTTTTTCAAGGCTAAGTATCAAACCCAGAGCCTAGCATATGCTAGGCAGGCACTCCATCCCTGGGCTACATCCTCAGTCATAGGTCTTATTATTCACTCTATTCTAATGTCTCTATTAATTGGTGCATTTTGACCCCATTCAAAAATGATTATTGATATACTATAGTTGGATTAATATCTGACATATGTGTGGTGGCTGCTTATTCATTGCGATTGTTTTTTCGCTTCTTTGGGGGTAAAAGGTGTGCTTGTATTTCAGATGGCTTCACTATGTAGCCCAGGACGATCCTGAACTTGTCATCTTCCTGCCTCAGCTTCCTGAGTACTAGGACTACAGTGTGTATCATCCCACTAGAGATATTCCTTTGTTCCCTTGGGATGTTTTTGGTTTTGTTTTGGCCTTCTACTTTTTTCCTGTCTTCTTTGGCTTTCATTGCATATTTGTATTATTTCATTTCTCTCCTCTTTTAGCATATCAATTATGTTTATGTTACTTTCTCTAGAGTTTAGCTTGCAATAACCATTTACCTACAACTACCCTAAGTTCACTTTTAAATAAAAGCATAGCACTTTATGGATAGTGCCGCACCTTATAACAGAAGATTCCCATTTCCTCCCTTCTGTGTCTTGTAACATTTCTATCACCCACTTCTATATCATTCAGTATTGTTACTATTATTTTTGAATAAACTGTTATTTCTTACATCAGTTATGAGCATGATGATCAAACTATTTTATTCATTCCTTCATCTATTCCTTCTCTTTTCTTTCTGTAAATCCAAATGTCTAACCCATATCATCTTTCTCCTTCCTGAAGAGCTTGTTTTACCATCTTTTGCAACTCAGCTATGGCAAGTGACATTTTAACAAATTTTACTATATTCTATTAATGGAAAGTAAAAACTAGGTCTAACCTACACTCAAGGGGAGGGGATTACACATGGGTGTAAATTTCCAGAAGTGGTGATCTAGATGAGGGACAGGAGGAGGCAGAAGCATTTGGAGTTTATAGATTTTGCTAATTTCTTTCCCAAAGTGGTTGCAACAATTTGCATTCCCACCTGCATTTGTCCACGTTATCCTTCCTACTCCTGGCCCACAGAGTTTAAATTATTGCCAATCTGGTGATCTTGGAAAAAAGGTTTTGCCTTAAAGTGCCTTCTCGTTGACCCATTAGGTATTTTTTTTCTCGTCTTTTATTCATTTTTCTATTAGGGTGGCTTTCTTGCTATTACTGATTTCTAAGGATTCTTTGCTTATTCAGAATACCAGAGATTCACTGTGTTTACATACTCTGCAAGTACTTTCTCCTAGTTGGTGTTTTCTGTGAATGTAAACATGCAAGTATAACAGTACTTAGTCCTTAGCTGAATGTTTTTCATAATTATGGAGTGAATGAGACCTTTGTAAGTTTGACAAAATATACAGGCACAAAAAAATAAAAGACTGGACTACATAAAGCAGTATCAACTGGCAGGCAAAAAAAAATAGTTAAACAATTTTAAGTAAAAGACAAGTGAAAATTTGGGGAAATTGTGTGCTACTAATTGTACAGACAGAAAGCTAATTTCCCAATTACATGAAGAACTCCTGTAAATTGATAAAAGCTCAACAATCAATTGTAAAATGAACTAAAGATACCAGCATGTATTTTATTGGAAAGAAGCAAAAAATGACACTTAAGACATGAGAAGATGTTCAAGCTCATGGATGAAGATAAAGTAGATGCCATTTCACCTTGCAGATTAACCAATAAGAAGCAGTTAGATGACATACTATGTTGTTGAGAGTGTGGAACCCCAGGTACCCCCCAACAGAACTGGTAGAGTGAGGACACAAAGTAGTAGAACCTTTACAGCAAGCAAGTTTACAATACCTGTGTAAGAGTTTGATTGTGTCCCCCACCCAAAGTTCATATTTTAGAAATTTAATCCTCAAAATCCTATGTTAATGATATTTGGAGGGCCTTAAAAAGTAATTCGGTTAGATGAGGTCCAGAGGAGAGGGTGAGGCTCCCACAGTGGCATTATTGGTTTTATAAGGAGAAAGAGACTCAAGCTAGCATGTCTATTGCATCTCTTTATGTGATGTGTTCTGTCACACTATGATGCTAAGAAGATCCCCAACAGACACTGAGCACATACCTGCCCCATGCTTTTGGACTTCTCAGCCTCCAGAACCGTGAGCCAAAGAAACTTCGTTATAAATTACCCAATCTTGGGTATTTTGTCATAGAAACAGAAAATTAAGAGATTCTATCCAATTACTAATATACATTCTTCTTGACCAGAAAATGTATTTCTAGGAATTAACTTACAGGCATACATGATTGAAATGAAATACGTGCAGTTACACTCATTGTAGCACTGTGATTAGCAAAAAACTAGAGTGAATTTAAATGCTTATCGACTGGGGAATGAGCAATTGTTTTGTTGGGATAATTACTATGGCACAGCTGAGATCAGAATCTAAATCTACACGTCTCACAAGAAATATGAAAAACTATGTTGAATGAAAAAATAGATTCTAAGGCAGTATATGGATTACAATATCATGTTGTATATGTTTTTAAAGTGCATTGAAATCATAGGTTCAAGATTATTCTGCCTCCTCAGAGAATTATTTATTTGATCACTGCGATGGTTAATTTTAAGTGTCAACTTAACTGAACTAAGGAGTAGCTAGAGTATGGGTGTTTCCAGAAGAGACTGGCATGTGAGACTAAGTGAACTAGATTGGGAAAATCTACCCTCAGTATGAGGAGGCACCAGCCATCCAATGGGCTGAGGAACCAGATGAACTCCCTCCCCATATGGGACACTCTGAGCTCCAGACTCTCCGGCCCTTGGACTCCAGAGCCTTCCCAGGTTCTAAAGTCTTTGGCGTCCTCTAATTGAGAGTTAACACCACAAACTTCCCTGGCTGTGAGGCCTTCAGGCCTTACCTAAGCCAGGCTAAACAATGTCCCAGAATCTTCCTTCAGCTTGCAGACCGCCTGTCCTGGGACTTCTCAGCTGCCCTACTAATTAATGGAAGCCAATTCTCCTAATAAATCCTCTCACACATACCCATAGCTCTGTATATCTTATTGGAGAACCCTGACTAACCACAATCATCAATAAATGAGTATGTGTAGTAAGATGTTTTGTGTTACAGTCAATCATGTCAATACTAGTCTATTCTTTAGATGAGATTTTTCTGACATATTTTACTCATCTCTTTCTTTAGATTTTCACACAAAGATCTACATAATTTTATACATATTCATAAAAGAAATAATATGTGCATGATTTTTAAAACTATAGTCCTTCATTTCAGTTTTTACTTGCTTCCCTCTTTTGCTTACATTAATAATCCCCACGACCTTTATTAATAACCAAATATTTGTTATTTCACATTTCCCTTCCTACATGTATAGTTACACACAAAGATATGTATTTATATGTGCATGTACATATATATGCAATACATGTGTGGGCTTCTATCTGTCCTTTTTTGTTAAAAACAGGATCATAAAGAGTAAGCCCTCATATCTGAGGGTTTCACATCTACAGATTCATCCAGTCACATATCATAATATTTGGAAAAATGTGTCTACATGTACATATTTTTCTTATCATTGTTCCCTAAACAATACAACATAACAATTATTTATATACTGTTTATATTCTGTATTAGGTATTGCAAGTAAGCTACAGATGATTTAATGTTCATAGGAGGATGTACATAGTAGGTTACATGTCAATACTACCATTTTATAAGGAACTTGAGCATCTGTGGATTTCGTATGTGAACAACAGAGCATTCCCCTTGCTGTTCTCACTCAATATCAACCTCTAGAAATCAACTGGTATGAGTAATCATTTACCCTTGATGAGTGTCTGAATGTCATGGTGTGGATGTACACCAATCTCACCAGCGATTAACTGCTGATGATCAAGATTTTTAGTACTTCCTTCCCTTCAAATAAGAATGTATTTCAGTGCTTTTAAGCAACATGAACACTATGAACAATACTGCAGAGCACATCTCTTTATGTGAACGTTCTTAGGTGTGACAGGCTTTTATTTCTGTGACATGATATCACAGAGTAGGATTGCTAGGCTGAATTATGTGTGTCTTTTTTCTCTGCTGTACTGAGGATTGAACTCAGGACCTTGAGTTTGCCTGGCAAGTGTTCTACCAACCAAGCTACAGCCCTAGCCCTAATCTTTTGCCCTAATCTTTTAAATTTTAATCAGTACTACCAGATTGCCTTTCTCCGAGGCTGGGGCCTTCGCCTTTCCCCCTGCAATGTGTGCCCCTCCTCTCTGGCTTACTTGACTCATCCTGGGAAGAGATTCTTCTCCTGGGATTTGAAGCTCTGAAGGAGACACCCAAAGATTTTGGAGTCACGTTTGCATCAATCACTTTGGAAAAGCAACCCTGTGTTTTGAAAACACATCCTTACATCTGCCTGAGTTTGCCAGACTTGAATTCTGTTGTTGGCAACCAAAAGAAACTTAGAGAGCCCTGAACCTGGTCGCAAGCCAAACCCGGATCCCAGCTACAAACTCAACTCTAATCCAGGCCACAGATTTGGTTCTCACCCAAGTTGAAAACTGAGGTCTGTTCCTGGCCCCAAAGTTTGAGATGGTTGAGGGTAGGAAATAATATCAAAAGAGAACCTGGTTGGGGTGAGGTAAGGGGTTTGGTTTGTGTAGGCAGAGGATGATGGCAGGGAGCTTAAAACCTGGTTCAAGATAATTGAGGACAGAGGAGGGACAGAAGGAAACTAGTATCGGGATCTAAATAACGGCAAATGTGGCTGGGCCAAATCCACTGTTGGGGCCTGGGTGAGTCCCTGTGAGACAGGGGACCTATGCCCCCCAGGATCAGCTCACAGGAGTTTCCATGGAGTGGTCCAGGCAGCCTGCAGCCCAAAGGCCTTCTGCCAGTGCCTGGACCAGCTTTATGGGCCCCATGCTACTCAACCCTTCTCCAAGCTGTCCTGACTTCCCATGGGCCCAAAGCCACCTGCCTGCCTCCCCACCCCCACCCCTCTTCATGCCAGTTTGTTTCCCATCCCTTCCCTGGCATGGCTTCCCCTTGCGTGCCTCCCATTGTGTTTCAGAGATTAGAACTTTTTTTTCCTCCTGTGTTTACAGCTCCCTTCTCTTCTCCCTAGAGCCAAGATTCTTGCCAATTCTGGTCCCAGTATCACCTCAAGGAACACTGGAAAGAATTAGATAGGACTTCCTGGGGGTGCTGAAGGGGCCAGCCAAGAGTGTGAAAAGGGGACTAACGTTTGTAGCATACCTGTTAACAGCCAGGTGGGTACTTTACCCACAGTTCTTTACTCCCCACAGGAAGCTAAGTAACTGACTATTATGCTCAGAGGAGGAGCTGAGGCCTAGACATGTTAAGGGATTTATCCAAGGCTGCTCGGCTGGAGGAGGTAGAGCTGGGGTTTGGACCTGAACTGTCCATTCCAAAGCTAGCTACCTTGAGGTGGTGGCCTCAGTTTCTGCCTAAAGGGATGTCCACCAGGTGGGGAGATCCCTGGTGGAGTCTGACAGCAGTGCCCTAGGCCCAGCTGAGCACCCAGCCGAGCAGGAGGTAGGCTGTAAGTAGGCTAGGGAGGGCTAGAAGGGCCAAGCAGGGCTGACAGAAGGAGATGGAACAACTGTTATCCCTGCACCCTCTGCTCAGGCAGCAGAGGCATGATCTTCCCATAGGTTCTCCCCTCTGTCTGAGCTTCCATCCACAGGGCTTGAAGAGAGCCCAATGACAGTGCTAGGACAATGGCAGAGTGAGGCTAGGCAGAGTTCAAAGGCCACGACACAACCATTCACAGGCAAGACCTCTGGGCTTCCCCAGGTCCTCATATTCCCATCTTGGCAATAGAGCGCTTGTATTATTAGCTAATGGCTGAGACCCACGGCAGTACTGCCAGTTGGTGGGGTGGGGGTGGGGTGTTTGGGCAGGAAAGCACTGTGGCCATGTCAGTCGGAGAGCTTTGCCCACAGAACATGACTTTGGGAGTGGCAAGGGCAAGAGCAAGTGTATGCTTGGAAAATGGATCAATTGCTGGCACAAGAAAAGCTCCGTTGGGCCGGCCTATGATCTGAGCCCTGCTTCTGGCTGCCTCATTCACAAAAGAAGGCTGGAGGAGAAGCATGCTGGAAGCTGGGGTTGTGGAAAATGGGCCTTTTGAATAGAGGAATGCTTATGGGAGGTACAAGAAGGCAAGAAAGAGCTGGAAACAGTCTGTTAGTTGTCTTGGAGGGAGGGGAGAGAAAAAGGAGAAAATGCTTCTCAAAAGCAGGCTACTTTCATGGGCTGGAGAGATGGCCCAGCAGTTAAGAGCACTGGTTGCTGCTCTTGCAGAAGACCCAGGTTTGATTCCCAGCACTCACATGGTGGCTAACAACCATCTGTAGCTCCACTTCCAGGGGAATCTGATGCCCTTTTCTACCTCCATGGGCATTGCACGACACAGATATACTTACATGCAGGCAAAACACTCATACACATAAAATAAAAATTAAAATTTAAAAAGGCTATTTTCAGACTTCCACAGAGCCATGAGGTGCCGGAGTTTCTCACAGGAGTTCTAAGCCAAGCATAGTGGTACATGCCTGTAATTCCCATACTCAGGAGACAGAAGTGTGAGGAATGTTCCAAGTTCAAGACCAGCCTGGGCTACATGGTAAGTTCTAAGGCAATCAGGACTAGAGAAACCCCGTCTCAACAAACAAATGAATAAAAACATACACCTTCCAGGCTGATAACCCTGCTATGCTACCCTGAACATTTTTTTTTAAATTCTCTGGTCACAGTGTTCCCATCTATTCAGTAAGTTTGGACTTAAATGCACTTCAAGAGCTCTCATATTCCAGAATCTTCTATAAGCCTACTCTTAGTCCAGTCATTGAGTTTGGTTATGATGCTGACAGTTGTTTTTCTGTACTGATAGTCTGTGGGTATCAGGCACTGGAGACACACTGTAAGCCAAGGCAAATCCCGCACCACAGCTTAGCGGCTTGAGTTGATTGGTGCCCTCCCTATCTTTCCAGTACTTCTCTTCCCATTGTGTCTCCCCACCCTAGTTTCAACTGATCTCTTTTCCTTGCCTGGAACATTCCAGACTACCTCCTTTTCTAGTACCTTCACAAAAGTGCTTCAACATACTTGTAACACAGCTCCCTTATCCCTTTGCTGGCCAGATTTTTCTTGTTGTTTCAGTACTGGGGACTGAACCAGGGCCTCAGGAATGCTAAGTAAGTGCTTTACCACTGACCTCCCTTTTTACTATTTTATTTTGAGACAGAGTCTTGCTAAGTTGCCTAGGCTGGCCTTGGACTCATTCTATAGTCCAGTCAGGCCCTGAAATTTGCAATTCTCCTGCCTCAGCCTCCCCAACAGCTGAGACTACAGGCCTGTGCCACCAGGTCCAGCCATGTCCTTTTGGTTTTAGATGAAATAACACCCTCTTCCAAGAAAACTTCCTAGCCATTACTTTAGGTTATGCCATACATAAGCACTCTCGTGGCACTACAATACTTATCACGATGATAAAAATAAATGTCGTGTAAATATCTTTATATGTGTCTCCCTTCCAATTCATTATCAGCTTTGTGAGGGCAGAGGCCTTCTTTACCTTGTTCATAGCTGGGGGGTGACCAGTAAATTTGTTGAAAAGAAAATCCCCAGCAGCTATCTAGTATTGTATATCTACTTGGGGTGGGGTCGTTATACACAGACAGTATCTCACTTGCTCCTAGGAGCATAGCCTCCCTTTCTGATTTCATAGGTATAGAGACCAAGGGGGTCGAGTGGTGACAGGTTTTATCCTGCCAGCAAATCTTTATCCTGGGCTAGTGCAGTGTCAGGTCTGACAGCAGGTCTGCCTGCTACTCCCCTCCTTTTTTGCCTGCCACCACTCTTCCTAGGGAGAGGAGCAGCAGCTGTGGCCTCTCCTCCTGTTCCCATGGCAACCAGTGCTTACCTCCCGCTCACACTGGTTCCTAATTGCTTGATTACGTATCTTCTCCCCCACCACAGGAGCTTCTTGAGAGCAGGGTCCATGGCGGGCTTTGCTCACGATTGCATGGCTCTGGACTCAGTGAGTATTGGTTAAATGAACAAAAATGAATGCATAACCATCCATGCACAGGTTTTTTTTTTTTTTTAAAAAAAGCTTTCATCACAAACAAGACACCTGAAGCCCTGTAGTGGCTGGTGGGGGGGGATGTTATGAGGATGCAGTGTGCTCCTCAGCTCACCTTTGCTGAATGGTGTGGGTGGCCGCCCCTCCTCTCCTGCTGCCTGGGGAAGCTCTTTGAAAAAACAGGCAAAGCAGCCTGTGTGGCCATGGCTGTTGGCAGGATGCTAGAGAGGGTGCAGACACCCTCCACACACATATTCACTACCTCTTTCTGATGGAAGCCATCTCAAATGGCCAGCTTTTGCTTTGAAAGAATTATCAGGAGCAACTGGGTTTCCTCTGCAAGTCTAATGCTCAGTTCACCACCTTGATGCTTGTTCTCTTCTCTCTCCATTCCCACAGCAACAGTAACCCAGCTCTCCCCAAGTCTTCCACCTGAGCTGCTTCAACAGTAGCCACCCTGCCGCCCACTCCTGTCCATTTTCCTCCCTCTTCCTCTCCATTTTCCATGGTTCAGATAGAACTATGGTCCCACGCAGAAATCCTATGTTAGTCTCAGCCAGTTGCACAGGGGAGCTAGGTGCTGACATTATTTTTGTGGCATGATAGAGTGTAAGTCACTGAGTCTCCAGAGGGGAGCAGGCTAATTACTCACCATTAGTTTAGTCTTTAAATGTTGGTTGTTTCACATGTTTGACTCTGGACCAGACACTGAGCTCCTGAGCCTAGAGTTCACAAAGATAAGACCAGGGTGAACTCCCACCTTAGTGGAAGGGACAAATAAAGACCTAGCTTGATGTACACTTTGCAGGGTGCTGTGGGATGTACAGAGCAGTATGCTTGTGTGAACCATGGAAGGCTTCACAGAAGACGAAAGATTGGAGATAGCCTTTCTATGTCACATGTGGTGGTAAATACCTGTGCTCCCAGCACCTGGGAGCCAGAAGGTGGAACATCTCAAATTCAAGGTTAGCCTGGGCTTCATATCCAAATGCTGCCCACCCCCCAATAAAAAAAACACCTGATTGCAAGCAACAGAAATACCTTCCAGGAGAAGGGAATCCGTGGGACTGTGGGGTTAAATTCTAGGCTACAGGGAGCTCAAAGAATAGTGAAGGAGGCTTGAGGACTGGTCCAGAAAAAAAGCCCAAGCAAAGGCAACTACAGGAGAGGGCTTGGGAAGATCAGCAGACAGAAGAGGTTCCATGAAGAAAGGGGCACATGTGTTTCTTCTATTCTTCTAGGACTTGCTCCACATTCAAAGTCCAAAGGGAGTGTCCAGTGACTGTCCATGCCTACATTTTGGTTAGACTGTACTGGGGACAAGAAGGTCATGTCCTTCAGCTTTGTGCTGGGAGGCACACATGGATTTACTGTGCCACCAGCCTCATCTCCAGTGAGGCAAAGGTCATTCACTGAAACAAATCAGAACCTTAAAGAGAGAGGAGTAATGAGAACTGCATAGCCATGAGCTAGCAAAGGTACACTCCCTGCTAGGCTGTAAAGAGAGGGGCAGGGCATTTCAGTCAGAGAACAGAACAAGACAGAGCTCAGTCTGCTGGGCCTGGGCAAGTGGGAAGCACTGTGACCGGAGAGTAAGGACGAAGTGAAAGGTCTATGGGAACAGGGATAGGAAAGAAACAAATCACAGTGTGCCCTGTTGGGGGGTCATGAAAGTCAGTCAGTGGGGGAATAGGAAGGCTGTGAAGACCATATTGGCATAACAGGACCCTCACTTTGCAGATGTCACGAATGCATCAGAGGGCTGGTGAGATAGCTTGGCAGATTAAGGTGCCTGCCCCAAGCTTGATGACATTAATTCAATCCTTGGGATCCACATGGTGGAAAGTATGAACCTACTCTCACAAGTTGTTCTCTGCTCTCTACAAGTGTGGCACACACACCTCCCCACCAGATAAGAGAGGTGGATAGACAGATAAATAAATACATATAATAAAAAACTTTAAAGAATGCATCAGAGCTGGGCATGGTGGCACATACCTGTCATCCCAGAACTCAAGAGGCCAAGGCAGGGGGACTGCTGTGAATTTTAGATCAGCCTGGGCTTCATAGAAAATTCCAGGCCAGCCAAAAAACCTAGAGCCAGGCCTTAAGGCACAGGCTTGGAATACCACCTACTCAGGAAGTTGAATCAGGAGGCTACAAGTCCAGGGTCTGCTTGCGTAGCTTAGTGAGATCTTGACTCAAAATAAGAAAGAATAAGAAGTTGGGAATATATTATTTATATCGATATATAATAATATGTTATAATGTCTACCTTGCATGTGGGTGCAACAAGGAACTTTTGTAGGCAAGACTGGGTAAAGCCTGAATTTCAGCACTGGTCACTAATGCAGAGAGAACACAAGAGCAACTCAGGGTCTAGAATCCATGGCGATGTGAGGGCAAGGGAATGACAGACTTAAGGGGACAGGCAGCTCTCTCAACACCCACTCATTCAGTAGGTCAGCCTAGGCCTAGGTGGGATGAGAGAGAAAACACCCAATGAGCCCTTTCACACTTCACTAGTAGAACATTTTACTGATAGTCTGGTGAAGAATCTGGAAATACATGTCACGGTTTATAGTCTGGTGAAGAATCTGGAAATACATGTCACGGTTTTAAATGTGCATACCATGGCCAGTTGATTTCCAGGAACTTATCCTAAAGAAAGATAGGTTGGCAGCTGTGTATGGCAGACATATGTACAAGGGATGTCACCAGGGAAAAACCGAGAACTAGCTACATAGACTCCAGGTCTGCATGCTGGGCTTGCCCTGTGACCAGTAGGGCAGCACAAGAGAGGCCACTGGGCCTACAAGAGGGGGGAAACTCTCCTTTTTGTGAAGCTTGGGATCTTGTCAGTTATACGATACCAGGCATGTTAATTCTTGGAGGTAATCACCCAATTTTCTAATTCTCCAAGAAAATATCTGAAAAGGCCCTAGCTCTTGCTGAAGATTTTATCTGAAAAGCAGAGGAGAAAGCAGCCACAGAGGAGGGTGGGAAGAATTCAGAGGGAGGGAAGTTGTTTTCTGCTTCTACAGTTCAACCTGTTCTCTGAAAGCTACAAAAAACAGCAGTGAACTCTGGGGGAGCTCTGCTCTGGAGGAGGCGGGGCCTAAACTTAATACTTTAAACACTTCAGCATTGTCTGAATTTTTTACAAAGTGCCAGATCGCAGAAGTCAAATGTCGCAGAAATCAATGAAGATACTTGCATTGAGAGGAGGGTAGAGACAGAATTGATAAGCTTCCTGACCATGGGAGACTCCCCAGCAGGGCTTCCCAGGTTCAGCCCTGTTGGCATCTGGGGCCAATCAGTAACTTCTGACCTGTGCATCACTGATGGGTATGGTTAGCAATGGTCGTGGCTTCTATCTACCAGGTACCAGTAGCACACCAAGGCTCTTAAGTTGTGACAAACATTATGTCTACAGACACTGCCATATGTCTCCTGAGGGACCCAAACGCACCCAGTAGAGAAGAGCTGCAAGACCCACGTGGTCTTGTGAGCCTCTGGGAGTGGTGGCTTCCTTAAGTCCCTGTCCTCCAGGGCTTTCCACCAACATTGGTCTGGGAGTGAGGAGAAGGGGCTTCCTATCCAATCCTTCTGCCACCTGCTAGCTCTGTGATCATGGGTCTTCAACCCTGAAATGGGATAAATTGAGAATTGTGGCTCAAGGACAGCCAGGTTCTCTTCTTCAGCTGGATGGGGGGGGGCTTTTAAAAGTCTTTCATGAAGCCAATACAGTAGCCACCTTTCTGAACCCCACTTCCTTCCCCAGCTGCTGTTCCTCTCTCCTTCTTACTCAACCTTTCTCACACAGGGTACATGGTCCCCTCTCCTTCTGGCCTTGGTCATGGCAAAGGGCCCTGTCACTTCTGTTTACACAAACCATAAGCCTGGGTCATTCTCAGTGTCTCAGATATTAGCCGTAGGCAAGCCTGCTCACGTTTACCTTCTAAGGGACTTGGGCTTTAATTTTTTTTTCCTCAGAAGGCAGAGGCAGGCAGATCTCTGTGAGTTCTAGGCCAGCCTGGTCTATATAGTGACTTCCTGACCCGCCAGGGTTACATCTTGAGGCTGGTCGTTTAATAAAAGTGTGTGGTAGCACACACCTAGCACTCGGGAGGCAGAAGCAGGCTAATCTCTGTGAGACTGGGGCCAGCCTGGTCACCTGGGACTACAGTAAGGCCATGTCTAAAACAAACAAAAAACCCAAAAGAAACAAAAAAAAAAAACTAAAAAAATAAAATAACATCAATTATTTCTGTGGTTAGTTGCTCAGTTATGAGTACTTATTATCTAGTATATACAAAGCCCTGGGTTCCATCCCCAGCATACACAAAAGCTGTGGTTATAAATACATTATTTATTTATAATTAGGTAATGCAGTCAAAACTCAAAAATATGTTAACAGGATTTGGTAAGGAATCTCACTTGAACTGCATCAACTTGGACACTGCCTCCCACACACAGAGTAGTTACCTTCATGATTTGAGAGCAGATACCCTTCAGCGCCTGCTTTACGGGAGACAGACACATTGTATAGTCTTCCTTCTCCCCTCCTCCCAGGAAACAAACAATAGTCAATGTGCTGCTATGTACCTTACATTTTCTCCCTAACAATGTGTCTTGTCAATCTCTCTGCTCAGTACACAAAAAACTTCTTTACTCTTGTTTTTATACATAGTATTCTCCTGGGTACATCTTGCCTTGCTTATCTTGCTGGAGTGTTTACCAGACCAGTTATATGTAGTCTTTTGTGACTATAAACAATATAGAAATGTGTATTTCTTTTCTTTCTTTTTGTGATGCTGAGGGTGGAACCCAGGACCTCATGTATATTAAGTTAGTGCTCTTACCATTGACCACTGAGACACATCCCCAGTCTGACCTAAACATATATTTTTAAATTTTATTTATTATTTTTTTAAAAGTGTGTATAAGCGGGGTGCGGTGGCACACACCTTTAGTCCCAGCCCTCAGGAGGCAGAGGCAGGCGGACCTTTGTGAGTTCAAGGCCAGTCTGGTCTACATAGTAAGTTCCAGGACAGCTGGGGCTACAAGGAGACCCTGTCTCAAAAAGACCAAAAAAAAATTGTGTGTATGAGTGTATTGCCTGCATGTGTACCTGTGTTGTGCAATGCCTGTGGAGGACGGAAGAGGGTGTTGGATACCCTGGAACTGGAGTTAGGGATGTTTGTTAGCCGTCATGTAGGTGCTGGGAACCAAATCTGGGTCTTCTTCAAGAGCAGCCAGTGTTCTTAACCACTGAGCCATCTCTCCAGACCCCTAAACATATTTTAAACCTATTTGTTTTAGTTTCTTTTATGTTCACTCTAAGACTAGCTAGCACCATCTTTTACTGCACTCAGCCAAAAGGCTTCCTCAGTTTGCTACCCAAATCTTTACTTAGCTGAATACTATTTTCAAAACACAGCTGTAAACTCCAGGTATGGTGGAACTCACCTGTAATCCCAGCACTTGAGAAGCTAAGGCAGAAAGATTGCAAGTTTGAAGCCAACCTGGGCCTCAAGCAGGGAGTGCTTACATTTTAAAAAATACCAAAACACAACTGTAAATATTGTCATTTAGCTGTTTACAGCCCCCCTCTAGCTTTTCTGTGACTTGGGGGTAATGAGGAAACTCATCAGGCCTGTGAAACTTCCTGGAGCTTTGCCCTAGGTTCCTCTCCCTGATCTCTCCCACTCTATGTCTCTCCCCCTCATCACTCCTGCTGGCCACCTTGGGGCTTTTCTTTTGAGTCTGTGGTTCCTGCCCTGCTCTGCTCTGCTCTGCTCAGCACATTCATCTTCAGATCTCAGTTTTCCTGTCTGCCCCTCAGGAACCTTCACCGACCCCCTTTCTGAGCCAAAGCTCAGAAGATCTCTAGGTTCTCCTGAGTGCTGTATATGCTATGCTGTTCTTTGTAACCATAGGCTGAGTTGCAACTGTACACTTCTTGGGGGATGCTTTGATTCATGCCTGACTCTTTTCCCCAATGCAGACTGTGAGATCTGAGGGCAGGGCCTTGCCTGTCCTTGCTTACCGTGAAGGCCCTGCATCTGAGAAAACTGTTGACTGAATAGATGTAAGATGGAGGCATCTTGGGGCTTCAGCAGAGCCCCAAGGTAGCACAGGTGGTGTTCAACAAATGTTACCATTTTCCTTCCTGCTTTCGCTCTGTTTTTGACTCTGGAACCTGGTTGCCTAACATACACACTCAAGTGGACTAGTCCGCTACCACTAAGCCTACAGCTTCTGCTTGGGCCTCCTACTCCTTGATGTGACTCATTTGATGGTTGCTCACTCCTTCCTATAATTCCTCTCTTGTCTTGGTGTGATGCCCCAGCAGCCTCTACCCCCAGCTGCTTCCTCTCTGTCTTCTAGTCTTCTGCCCACCCCTGAGATGCTTGGAGCTGGACTCCTCAGATCCCTCCCAGGCCCTTTGCCTTCTCACTGCATAAACCCTTTCTCTGGCTATCTCCTCTATGCTGGCAGCTTCTGTCATCATATATATAT
>NW_008347808.1:4908212-4910609 GCF_000622305.1 Nannospalax galili
ATATATGGAGTCTCATTCCCAGGTTTCTATAATTTCCCTTGGGTACCCCATTACATTCTAGAATGCAAGCAGAACCAGAGAGCAGAGTTCCTGTCTGCATTTGCTTACTACAGTGTCACCATCCACAAGCAGTGCTTGCCACCCAAGGTAGGACTTAGGACAGACACAGCTGCCTCCGGCTGGCAGTGGTACAGAGAGAAGGCTGAGATCTGGGTGTCATGGCATGTCTTTTCCTGTGTGGGTCCTGGAAGAAACTTCCTAGCCAGAGTAAGAGGGAAGACAAAAGTCCAGGCAGGATTTGAACCCAGGAGCCAGCAGCCCCGAATCAACACACTGTCCTCTTAGGTCGCTGTAAGTCACTAGCAAACCATCGAGCAGTCCTGCAGGAGAAAAGTGGCCAGTGCTCATGAAAATACATGTAAGCACATCATTCCCAGCCCTGTAGTCTTGAAGGGGAAATGGCTGGCTTGGCCTATGGCAGTGTTGCCAGAGTGGGGAGGGCATAAGGTGGAGGCTCCACCTGCTAGGACCATCTGCCAGGCTTCCAGGCCACCTTACTCTCAGTGCCAGGACCTTACCAGCCAGGGTCAGAGCACATGAAGGCCCATTTAAGGAGGTAGAGGGCTTCTGCTGGTGCCCCTAGAATGCCTGAGATATAGTCTCCCATCATAGACCAATCTGAATTAAGGACAAAGCCTTGTCTCCTCTGCCATGAGAAGTAGCACAAAAGAACAGTGTTTTCTAGGTCATAGCTGAGTAGGCCCAAGTTCTTCCCATTCTGTGGTTGTCACAGAAAAAAAGAAGCTCTGATCAAAGCAGAAACGGACCTGTAGGTGTTAGGCCTTAGGCCAGGTTGGCCCTCCAGGGTTCAGTGTCTCTGTGCTTGTGTTATTTTTTGTTGTTTTATTTTTGTTAGTTTTATTTTTATCTTGGAGAAGGGATGAGTTCAGGTATTTCTGTAGCCCCAGCTGGCCTGCAACTGGATATGTAGACCAGGCTGGCTTCGATCTCACCAAGATCTGCCTGCCTCTGCTTCCCCAGTGCTGAGATTAAAGGTGTGGCCCACAACACCTGGCCCTGCTTGTGTTTTGAAGGGCAGAAGGGCATAGTATGAAGATGGCAGCAAAAGTTAGGGAGAAAAAGAGAGCAGTAGAGGAGGAATCAGCAAGTTGGTATGGGATCTTCAAGACATGGCCAAGGAAGGCATCCTTACTGAAGGGCCATGGAGCCAAATCTGAATGCAGTGAGGGAGGGGGCAGCATCCTGTGAGAATGCCCCACAAACACTGGCTTCCACAGGGCCACAGTGGGAGGACACCATAGGAGGTTATCCTTTGGAATTTGACCTGACCACAGGGACAGGAAAAGACTTGTCTTTTTTTAAAAAATATTTTATTTATTATTTTTATTTTATGTGTATGAGTGTATTGCCTGCAAGTAGGTAAGTGGACCCGTGTCGTGCAATGCCTGTGGAGGACAGAAGAGGCCGTTGGATCCCCTAAAACTGGAGTTACGGACAGTTGTTAGCTGCCATGTGGGTGCTGGGATTCAAACCTGGGTCTTCTGCAAGAACAACCAGTGTTCTTAACCGCTGAGCCATCTCTCTAGCCCCAAGACGTGTCTTTTGAAATGGATTGGGCGTAGAACCAAAAGCAACTGACATCCTGGGAGCTGGGTGCTATTATTTTTAAAAAATTTTTAATAACTACATGATTAGAAGAAGCATTTCATTACAGATTTAACATATTCAGTAATTAACACACTCGAGCAAGAGTACATCTCTTTCACAAGTGGCTGTAAGTTTCTAGGGTCACAGTTGAATTAATACAGTTATATAATATTGAAAACAGTATAAGCCCTGTAAGACATAAAATTGAGTGAGTTTTTAACCTTCAAATAAGATCTCCATTTTATTTTAGAATATATTGTTCCTTGCAGAAAGACTCATTGTTTTTGTGACTAACACTGAGATGTTGGTGCATGCATCTCTATTCTGTATGTATCTAATTATTACTAGTCATAATTGGTTGCCTTGGATCCTTGGGGCAAGTCTATGTCTATAAAGTAATCAGGTAGATTTCAATTGGTAATGTTTATTACCTCAACTAATTAACATGACGTAAATTTCCATGCTTCCTCCTCAAATATAATGCATTTTTAAAATTTTTTTGATTTGTTTGTTTCTTTGTGTGTGTGTGTGTGTGTGTGTACCACACAGAACATCCCAAACCATCTTATTCAACTATACACCCACTTCCCAGGTAGCAACCGCCCATAGCCTCCCTCCCCCCACTAGAGCCCTTATGCTCTGATATCCACGCTACTGTCTGCTGTGTTGTTGGCACCCCCAGCTGTTCCCCACTACTTGCCCTTCTGGTGAATCTAGTCAGCCTATCTA
>NW_008347808.1:4911856-4942431 GCF_000622305.1 Nannospalax galili
CAAAAGAGACAAAAAAAAAAACCCCACGGATTCCAAATATGAAGAATGGGATCCCTGAGTGTGTAGAGAGCATCATCAACTTCCAAAGACCACAGGGCAATACACTATCAAGATGATAGTCAATGGTCTTACAAAGCGCTGGTTCTATTGGGGAGGCAGGAGCTGGAGTACAGGCTATGGAGGAATGCTGGCTTGCTCTCCTGGCCCATGTTCAGGTTGCTTTCTTATACAATACAGAACAACCTGCCCACGAGTAGCACTTCTCACAGTGGGCTAGGCCCTCCCACATCACTCAAAAATCAAGAAAATACCTCACAGACATGGTCACAGGCCAGTCCAATGGAGGAAATTCCCCAATTGAGCTCCCTCAATCCAAGTGTGTCAAGTTGACAACTAAAACTATCCAACACAGGGGCACAGTCACATTATGAGCCTTTCCCTGGTCTCCTCACTCTGCAATGACAGCAGTGAAGAAAGGGAAATAGCTGTTCCATCTTGGAGTAGAATGCAATCACAGCAAGAGGTAGAATGTGAGCAAGGTCTGCAGAAATGCAGCAGTGGTGCAGCTCCAAACTATGAAAACTGTATCTTTGACCATCTTTAGAAGAATCTCACTGGAAAAGCCACAGCATCATTCTTTATCATCCTGTCACATCATGTCATCTCCCAGGCGTGGCTCTGATTCACCCTGTCAACTTGTTGCTTTGAACAGAACCTTCTCTTCTCTGCTATATAACCTATAATGCTTGTTTTGTATATTCTTTGATCTTCGAATAGTCTACAAAATGTCTAGGTATAGACTTATTTTTATTTCTTGTATTCTTAGAGTAGTCTTTCTGCACACAGTGATTATTATCTCACAATGATTGCCTTACCCTCTAATTCATTAACTCTTTCTATGACTCTCCAGGCTTGAGTTATCCTATTTAGTCAGGTTTTCTTTTTTTGCTTTTCTTTATTTTTCTTTTCTTCTATGGATGGGAATGGAAATGAAGGTCTTGCACATGCTAGGCAAGTGCTCTACCACTCAGCTATACTCCCAGCTCTGGTTTTCTAAGTTTTCCTTATATATTTTCTTTTCTTATTTCTCTTTCAAATTTTGAGCAACTGTATCTTATCCTTTTAAGGAGTATCATTCCTTCATTTGTCTCTGTGTACTTCCTAGACATTCTTATTTTCAAAATGTGCTAGTTTATTCTCTAAAACATCATCTGGACTAATTGTAGATTTTATTGACTCTTCCTGAACATTGGATTTCTTTTTTTAAATTTATCTATTTAAATTTTTAGAAAATTTATTTGTACTTTATGTGTATGAGTGTTTTGCCTGCATGTATGTAAGTGTACCCCATGCATGCAATGCCCATGGAGGCCAGAAGAGGGTGTCAGATCGCCTGGAACTAGAGTTACAGACAGTTGTTAAACACCATGTGGGCTGGGAACTGAACCCGGTTCTTCTACAAGAATAACAAAAACTCTTAACTGCTGAGCCATTTCTCTAGCCCTAAGCATCACATTTCTTTACATGTTTGGGATTTGGGGCCTAAAGAAGGAGAGATGGTGTTGTTTAACTTGTGTCTCATTGACTGTGTCTCTTTCTCAGCACTTACCCCTCCTTTTTTTGGTCCCCAAGACTCCCAAGCCAGAATCAGGTCTTAGCATAGCTTCTTAATGTTCCTACCCTAGGAGAGTTGGGATCCTTTTACAGCTCCAAAAGGGAGTCTTGGGGCTCAGATCACTTCCTAGTCCATGAGGCAAAGTCTAGCTCCTCCCAGCACCCCATGACCCAGGCTGTGTGAACTCAGAACTCTTTGCAGAAGCTGACAGCTGTCTTCCCCAGCTATTGTTTCCAGAGCCCTCTGCATCCTTCCCCTAGCTTCAAGTGGACAGCCTGCCTTTGCCTAGATCTCCAACCTAACAATGGCTCACTTGAAGCACCCATGGAAGCTGAGTCCTGACTACTTCTTTCTGGCTCTTAACCCTAGAAAATCTGAGCTCTATTCATCACTTTGCATGTATGTGCAGGCTCTACATCAATAACTCTTTAGAGCTTAACTCTTTGGTGTTTCATCTTTTTTTTGCCAGTGTATTAATTGTCAGTGTGGTACAGAGTTCAGGTACCTTTTAATTGGAAGCATTTTCTAATTCTATTTGGTGTACTCTATAGCCAGAAGTTATTTAACCAGTGCCTTGTTGAATTCACATTATTTTCCATTTGGGGCTGATACAAACAAGAAGGCAATAAACATCCTTAATGCACCTGTCTAGTTCCTAATGTGAAGTTTCTGGGTCAAAGGGTTTAGACAAGTTTAAATTTGATACATGTACCATTTCATACGTCCTAGAGGGTCACCACCACCGTCACCAATTGTTATGTGACAGTATTCCTGGGGAGACCTGAACAGCTGTCTATTCAACCCAGATAGGGAGCCAATGACATAACAAAGTCAGGATACCACAGAACGTCTACATAGTAAACAAATGAGTTTATTAGGGTTACTTACAGAAGTATGGGTGAAAGGTTCCTTACAGGAACAGAAATGACTCAAAGACAGCTGTGTCACCAAAGCCCACCCCAGTATGGGTAACAGTTCATGAAAGCAGGAAACCTGGAGCTCACTGCACAACCTGCAGACAGGTCAACAGGTTGGAGAGGGTTCTTTTCAAGAAGCTCTATTGGGCTGACCCTCTTCTAGGCAGTTGGCTTGTCTCAGAGTGTCTCTCAGCAGTCTAAGGGAGTTCACTAGGGGGCCTAGTGAACCTGGTCGATTTCAAGGATTTCCTGAAGCTACTGAGTTGTTTACTTCCTGAGATTAAGGAGCATCTGTTCAGGATAGAATGTTTCACCTCCTCTCATAACATCTTGTTGTTTACTCAGCTTCCTTCCAAAACAGAAAGCTTTATCTCAGAGGAAATAGTTACACAACCCCAACACACCATCTAGTTAATTGATGAAAATAAAGTAGCCCTGGAAATAAATGAGAATGTGCTCTTGTAATCTCTGACTTGATCTCCACAAGTAAACTTGTTTAACTGTAGTTGAGACCCCGAATGGGGTCATGTAATTGAATGGGGTGGGGTGTTGTGAAAACTCAACAACAGTAAAAGGTTTCTAAACACAGAGCAACCAACATTTAATTAAAATCAAATGTGTAATGAATCCAAGGTGTTTCTGGCAAGGCTAGCCTATACTGTATCAAACTTCACCGCGGCCTTGGTTCTGAACACACAATGTTCCCACTTTTTATTGTGCATGCCATCACATCACAAATGCTAACAAACACTGCCTGAAACTTCACAGCTCAGATGAGGGACTATTGTATGCTATGAACTGCAGACTTTACAAAACAAAGTTTTCTGCTTTTATAGAAAAGTAATGGTTTGATTATGAAAAAACAAAGACCGTGCACTTTCCTACCATCATTCCTTGGTAGGTAAATATCAAATTAGTAAGTCTTTGGATCTTATTGTTAGAGTGTTTTATTATAAGAACTATTGATTAAGGCAAGCATGATGGCACATGCCTTTGATCCTAGCACTTGGGAGGCAGACGCAAGGTGGATCTCTGTGAGGTCGAAGCCAGTCTGGTTTACATAGCAAGTTCCAGGCTATCCAAGACTGCATAATGAGACCCTGACTCAAAAAACAAAAACAAAACAAAACAAAAACATCTGTTTAAACTACTAGTTGAATCTTATTTTAAAAACCATTAACTGAATTTTCTGAAACGCCCCTAAACATATTTCTGTCATTTTATGCTGTGTATTTATATAAACCTGTATCCTCAGCATTGATGATTATGCAAACCAAAATATCAATCCAGAACTCAACATGGGGGTGCATCCCTGCAATCTCAGCACTTGGAAGGTGGCAGTCTGAGTATCAGGAGTTCAAGGCCAGTTGCAGCTACATGGCCAGCATGAGGGCAACCTAGGCTACGTGAGACACTGTGCTTCAACATCAATAAGTAAACAAATATATATGTATATATAATCTGAAAAATATTGAAGATTTTCAATATCTTGTATAAAATATTCAATCACAATTAATTTTTTAAGTTTTACAATTTATTTTTATGTGTATAAGTGGTTGAACATAAGTGTACCATATATATACAGTACTCTTGGAAGCCAGAAAAGAGTGTTGGATTCCTTGAAACTGGGGTTACAGATGGTTGTTAGCTGCCATGTGGGTGCTGGGAATCAAACCCAAGTCCTCTGAAAGAGCAGCCAATGCTCTTAATCACTGAGCCATCTCTCCAGCCCTGATTTAATTCCTTAAATAAAAATAAACAAACACACTTCCCTTCCCTGTTCCCAGTTCCAGAAGCTCAGCTCCTTCCTTGGTTTGTTTCAGTGAATCTCTACACCATCCCTACTGGGGCATTATTCATTTTGCAGAGAAGGAAAGTGAGGCTCAGAGAAAATGAATACCTAAGCTTTTACTGGTCACATGAAAAGTCTACACAAAGCTGAGGAGGAAAATGGGGTGCTCCTCAGCCTGCTGAGCTGCACAAGGGAGGCCTTTAACCCTTTCAGAGCTATGCCTTTAAGGAGTTATCCCCTTCCATGGAGCAATAGCATGCAGGGGTTGTGAGCAACGCCTTGCTGCATACCTGTAGGCACACCTGTGTCACCTGCACTCTACATGTGACACGTCCTGGCTTGACCACTCAGGCTCTATCACTGGCTATTCTAAACAGCAGGACTCCTCATCTACTTATCTCTAAACATGAGGCTGCTGAGGAAGAGGAAAACAGTTCTCTGTGGATCTAAGTACTGACTCTGATTCTTCCCTGATGTTTGACTCAGGGCAAGCCATCTTACCTTCCTGGATGTCAGTTTCTACATCTATAAAGTGGGCACAAAATAAAATCTCTCTTAGAGAGACATTGTTAAGGTAAAACAAAGTGTGCTTGGCATATAAAAAACCTTTGGATATAGCCTGTTTCTAACCACAAGGGTGAAGTGGCGCTCATCTGAACCTGCTTAGCCCATCAGATGAAGTGTCACTATCACCACTCTGCATTCAAAGTTCTTAATGCAGGTGGCCCACTCTCAGTCACTTGTTTCACTGACCTTGTCCTTCACTGTCACCTCCCACCAAAGAGCCAGAAGCTTTCGCTGCTGTGCATGTGCCTTCAGTCTCCACCGCCTCTGAAGGATCCTCACAGAGCAGGACTGGGTGTGCTGCCCGCCCCAACATGGGCCTAGGAAGCTCCCCATGAATACCACCAAAGCACTCCGTAGGAATGAGTCTGGAGCCCAGTTCCAGAAGATGTCATACCCCAGGAGGTCCGGAAAGACGAGGTCAAGTGTGAGACTGGCTGCCTGGGCCTCCAGCCTGAAAACAGTTCTCCCCTGCTCTCCCAGGGGTACTGCTTAGGCCTGTTGGAAGACTGGAAAACAAGAACTGGCCTTTCCTCTACAGGCAGAGCAGTATGCCTTGACTCTGGGGGTTCATTAGAGCTTGGCCTTGCCCTGGAAATTCCTATGTGTCCCAAACACTTCTAGCTCATGAGCTCAGTTGCCCTTCTGTCCTGTGGAGACAGGCATCTTGTACAGACAAGGAGTATAGGAGAACAGTCAGTCTCACAGTAGCCTATGAAGCTCAGCCCAGTAGTGTCTTCTTAGGCTCCATAGTGAGATTTAATTTTAACTCGGTGTGACTAGAGACGAGACAGGGACACTTGGTGCCCCAAATGCCCACAGCGATCACATCTTAAAATCTGGAGCTGAAGATAGGCAGAAAAAACTCAGTGACAAGGAGCTAGCTAGATTAGAACTGCAGGCCCAGGCCCTCCCAGCTGAACCCAGCATACTCCTCAGGATCTTTCTTCTTATCCCTAGAATGTCACTGTTTCTCCCTACCCCACTCTCATTCTGCCACCATCTCTGAACCATGCCCTCTTCTCTTCTCATCCTCATCCCCACCTCTCAGACTGCAGCCCCCACCTCTGTGTGGATAACGACAAGAAGAGCTGAAGCAGACTAAGTGCTGACTTCATGCCAGGCACTGTGTGAACATGTCACATGTTAATTCACTGAGTTTTCACTTTCCCCACTGAGGATGGCATTACTGTTATTCTACTGTATGGATAAAGAAACTGAGGCCTTAGAGGTTCTAGAACTTACCTATGGTTGCTTAATTTACCTATGGTTGATCACTCCCAAACCACCTTTACTGGAATGTCTCACAAGCTCCCCCAACCCACCATACCAAGAATAAATGGCATGTCACCATCCCACCCCACACTCAAATTCACTCCTTCTCTTAGACGACTATCTCCATGATGGCGTTCCCATCTACTCCAACCCTGGCTACTATCTCACTGTTTGTCCCCCTCTACACACATACCTAGAGGGTCTTCAATTTTACCCATTGAGTGTATTTTCTCCTCTCCTCTTCTTTCCTCTCCTCTCTTCTCCTCCCCTTCCCTCCCCCCACCCTCCCTCTCCCCTCTTCCTCCCCCCTCCTTCATTCCTTCCTACACAGGGTCTCATGTAGCCCAGGCAGGCCTCAAACTCACCATGTAGCCAAAGATGATCTTGAACTTCTGAACTTCTTGCCCCCTGAGTGCTGGGATTATAGGTATGCTCCTGGCTTCAACCCATGGCAATCAACCTATGGCTTCCTGCATGCTGATCAAGCAGCCTACCAATTGAATTATAGCCAAGCTGGATTTCTTCAGTCTCTACTTGGTGTCCTCCTTTTGTGTGTTCTTTACCCACTGTCTCTAGTCTGGTCTTCTCCCCTCCAGTACCTGCCTCCAGGAGGGCTGCGCTATTTGCTCTGCTCAATATCCCTCCATGGCTTCCATGGCCCACGGGATGGAGGTCTGCTCTAGCTGCTGCTCCAACAGCCTGCTCAGCTTCATCCTCTCCCTCCCACCACTCCCCTGGCTGATCCAGCCTCCTTACTGTCCTCCCAGTGTACCTTTCCAGGCCTTGAAGCCCTGTCTTTGGTGGGTCCTAACTCACTCCTTTTCCTTCCATGCCTTGGTGTATGTTCTTCCTTTCCAACCCCCAGCCTGAATGTCCATTCAGAATGTCTCCTCCTCCCCAAGGCTTCCCAGCTGACTTTGGAAAACATCTTCATTATTTCTGGCCTGTATCAGTGTAATCAAGGGATTGGGAGGACTGTGGCATTTGGAGCCAAGCCTCTGTCAGTCGACTCTGAAGTGTGGGATATCCAAGAAGGCCCTAGAACTGTCTGATGTCTCAGTGTCCTCACTTGTAAAACGTAGTCATGAATCCCTCTCCTCTGAGTGCTGTGACAGCACACTAAAAGATGATAGATAAATGCCTTGGTCCTTCATGGGTAGACTATGTGAGAATCTCTGCCTTCATGCCCACAGGCCTCCTCCACAGAACACTGGCAGGGCCCCATCTCACTCCTTTCCCAATCTCACTCCAGGAGTCTTGTCTACCTCTGTTCTGCCTCAGCCCATTACCCAGTGACCTTCAGGGGTCCCTAGAGAGGAAAGTCCTGGTAGGGAAGACAATTCCCCTGCTGGGCAGTCTCAGTTTGAGACATGATGGGAGAGACCTTCTCCCCACCCCTGTGCTGTGTTACAGTACTGCACAGGTGAACAGGGCCCAGCATGAACCTTCATCTTCTTTGTTGGCTGGGGCTTCACATGGCATGATCCTCTCCCCACAATAGGGTGCTTAACTTGAACACTCCTGGGCTCTGGGAGCAAGAGTTGGGCTCTGGACATAGAAAATCAGTCCTTAGACGAGGCCTAGATGCCTTGGACCTAGAATTATTGGCCATGAGGCTTCTTGGTTTTGCCCCACAGGGGTGTGTCTGCCTCTGAACGTACAACCTGTATTTACTTGTGTTGTCTTCCACCCCACTCTTAGATCACCTCTGGACTTTGCTTTCCAGGTTCCTGTCATGCAGGGTTCAGAAGTCATTGAAATGGAGCTTAAAGCAGTGGGACAACCCAGCTGAGCCCAATGGGACAGAGAAAAGTGTTTTTATATGTGACCTGCTCACTGTCCATCACAAATCACATCTTCCAATTGAGAGAATCATGGTGTAGCAATGGTAGGACACTTCCATCTACCTCTGTTTCCGTGCATTGCAGCTGGGTAGATCTCCAGAGAGACCAAGGAATCCCTTCAAGGTCACACAGGACATGAGCACATCAATAGCAGAGCTGACTTTGAGTCCAGAGCCCATCCACACACAGGGCCCTGTCTGTAAGAATGCTGGTGATTGGCAAAAAAAAAAAAACCCTGGGGTGAGGGTTGCAAGAGACAGGACTTAGTGGGTGACATGAGACTGGAAAGTGGCCCCAAAGCTAGGATGTGCTGAGCGGTGGCCCACCCTGGAGACATCAGCTCAACAATCACACCACTTCCATTGCTGAGGATTAGCACAAACATCCCCCAGCTGCAGCCCTCCCTGCTGGCCAGCTGTGCAGGCTTTGGGTGGCGCGCCCCAGATGTGGGAAGCCCCAGGCTGGAGGCTGGACTTTCTCTCTGGTGACGTGGTGTGCTCTCCCAGCATCCTGAGGGCACGGGCCAGCCTCTGGCTCATCTCTGCTGTCAGGCCTGGTGAAGGACAGTCAACATGCCTGGCTGATCAAAGGCGCCTCCACCCGCTGGCCCCAGGAGTGTCGGGGCCGAAGGGGAGTGGGGAGAGCCCAGATGCCATCCTGCCATGCTTTGAAGTCTCACTGCATTCTGGGGAGGGACTGGCTCTGGAGTAGAACCTCTCGAACACATCGTATGACTGAGGCAGGAGAGCTGAGTCCTGCTACTTTTAGCCAATCCTTTTACCTTGGTCAGCCTCGGCCTCCCTGACTAGGCCAAAAAGACATTGAACTTGACTAAGTAGGGGCTAGGCTGGCTCTGCCATCTTATGACTCTAGGACTTCTCTTCCTTCTCTTGGAAGCCCAGGGCAGGCTGGTGGCCAGGAGTAGTCTGGGATTGAGGGTAGGGTGGCTGCAACTGCTGGGAGTGGGGGAAGTTCCTACATTCATTCGTTCATCCACTCATTCGTCAATCACCATTACATTCCTTAGCTTTGGAAGTAGGGCACCCTCTCATGCCGCGTCACTGCCTATGGGATCTAGATTTGGAGCTGACCTGCCCAGCATAGCTCTGCTCTAGAGCTGGGATGGCCATGGTGCTTTTTAACTTTCACTCAGGAGTGGCTCTAGCCAATTAGGGGCTTAGCTGAGGGGTTCAACTCCAGCAAAATTAAACAACAAATGCAGTTACAAAAAGCTTTCTCACTGCAGTTTTGTTAAGGGAAGTCTTGACAGAAAGCACAGCAGCTAGGCACAGAAGAGTTTTACAGAGCCAAGGAACAGTAAGTCTATACATCTGGTATCGTCCCTGCCTCCCTTCAGTGGACACTGACATTGGGACATTGTTTCTTCCTTTGTGTGTATATGTGCTGGGGATGAAACCTAGGCCCTCACACATAGTAGACAAGTATTCTACTACTGAGCTATACCCTAGCCCTGGAAATTGTTTCTCTCTCTTGCTCTCCCCTCAACCCCCCACTTGTCAGTTTTTCTGACACAGCAGCATCTCAGTATGTAGCTCAGCCTGGTCTAAAACTTGTGATCCTCCTGCCTAAGCCCCTGAGTGCTGGGACTACAGGACACCTGGATAGGAATCAGTTGTTAAATGTGTCTTTACATAAGGAGCAACTGATTGGGTATTAGAGACAGGGAGAGGGAACTCTGAGTGTCCAGCCTCCTCTGCTGAAAGAGGCCTCCCTCCCTGACCCTTCCTCAACTACTGTAGCCTCGGCCCAGGCAATATTTATTTTCTGATCAATTAATCCCTCTGATTTCTCCAAATGGCCCAACAGCAATGCCCCTGGGCTTTCTGAACATGCTAATCTCCAAACAACATTTTTAAAAAGATTTTCTTTTACATATATGTGTGTGTGCTTGTGTACATGCATGTGGGTGCCCTCGGAGGCCAGATGAGGGCATGGGATCCCTTGGAGCTGGAGTTATAGGCAGTTGTGAGCTACCTAATATGGGTACTGGGAACTGAACTCTGGTTGCAGCCACTCTCCCACTGAGCCACCTTTCTATTCCTGCCAAACTACTTTTTTCTTTTGCGTGTATTTCCTTTGGCATCATGAGAGGAGGGCCCTTACCCTCACTGAATCAAATAGCCTCGTGCTTGTCTCTGGCCTACTTTAGTCTTGTGAACTAGCACACGGTGTCACCTCGGGGTGACGAATGAAAGCAGGCTGCCCAAACTGCCAGCCATCTGCATATCCAGATCCTTGCTCACCCCAGAAGAGTCAGTCATGGGTGGGCCAATCTGCTCATGGTCCCCAGGGCCAAGAGACCTTGTGACAGCCTCCAAACAGGCTGTGCAAGAGGTGGCCAGGCTGGGCTTGGGAACTGCACTGGGGACCTCGCACCACTCACCTCTCACAGCCACACTCCCATCTGATGGGTAGAGGACCTCTGACCCTCTGCAGGGCCCGCTGGGGTGATAACATGCTACCAAGATGGGTAGAGGACCTCTGACCCTCTGCAGGGCCCGCTGGGGTGATAACATGCTACCAAGATGGGGTAGTATAAGGACAGGAGGGCTGCCCTCGTGACATTAGAGGTATTATGGGACGCGCTCAAGGTTCTGCTGATAATAGTGAGCTACAACAACCAAATGCTCTATGAAGACCATGCTGTGACGGCCAGCCCTCCTCCCAGCCACCAGCCTAGGGCTTGAACTCATTTAACTAGAAGCAGAGAGACAAGAGTTTGAAGAGCCCTCAGAGGTCGGTAGTCTAGCCACCCCCTACATGGCAAGCACACACACAGCGCGGTGCCTACTTGCATGGAGTACAGATGACAAATCAGGTCTTGTGGAGGGAAAGGAGAAGAACAAGTTTAGGGCAGCAAGCCAGTGGGTCTAGAAGGCAGATCTTTGGGCCTCTGGCTGTATACAAGCCAACCAGTCCTTCTCCCCTTGAAGGACCATAGTAGCTGTCACTACGTGCTGATTGATCTCTCCATAGTTCTCAAGTTTCCGGCTGGAGAAGTACTCACTCACTGCCCAAGCACAGAGCAGCTACCCCCAGCGGGAGAACCACCTCACTTCCAGTCTGTTTCCTTCTCTTTCAATAGCAGTGTGTGAAGAAAAAGCTGTTAATAGTTCCAGAAAGATTCCATGGAAAGAGATGGACCCAGGCAGGGCAGCTGAGGGAAAAGGCAGCTACCCCTTCCATCAAAGCCCTGGAATCCAGAACTACAAAGGCTCCGGGGAGGAAGTCAAAGGAAGCTGACTTGCTAAGTGGCCTGCCCCAGCCCCCCTCATCTGCCTGGCTGGCTGGAGAGGAGAGGCCCTGAGGAATGATAATAACCATCCCTCCCATCTGGAGGCCCTTTCACACACCACCAACCGCCTTCCCACCCCGCCTCCTCTTGTCTCCTCTCCTCTACACAACCACTAGGGAATTATCCCCCTGGCCAGATGGCAGCTCAGAGAGCACAGGGAAACATGCCTGATGCTGCACAGCAAGTCAGTGGTGGCGTTGGCCTGCAACCCAGAGTACCATGTCCCATGTGTGTATGCTCCTTAGATTTCTGCCATGCTTAAGGACCCAGGCCCAGGCTCTGAATCTCTGCCCCAGCTAGGGGACAAAGGACTTAGGGTCCCCAGGCTGGGAGGGAATGTAGTGGGACAGGGTTGTAGATTTGGGGAGGGTACCAGGGACCACTATAATTATAAAGACCAAATCTAACCCTTTATCCCAAGTTTCTTTTATTTTGAAGACTTTCTTTTAGCTTTTCTTTGAAAGGTTTTCTAGCGGAAATTTTCTTGTTTGTCCTTTGTCTGAAAATGTCTTCCAGTTCATCCTTGAACAACAGTTTCATTGGATACTGAATTCTGGGTTGGCAGGTTTTTTTCTTCTGGGATTAAAAACAAGGATTGTGGCACTTTCTTGTGACCTCCATGCTCTGAAGTCTCCCACCTTTTGTACCCAGGTCTCTTGACCCCAGGGTCCCACTCACGAAAGCAGCTCCAGCACTTCCTAGCTGTGTGCCTGGAAGGTGCCCTATATGCTACTAAGTCTCATGTTTACATCACTATCCTGAGTGAGCAAGGCTGGATAGCACTATTGAGGCCTCTCTTGAGACCCTGACAGTCTCTGAGTCCCCAAACTATGTGACTCCCTAGGACTGCCCAGTCCCCAGTGAAGGGGAAAGAGCCCCTAAAGAGGCACCCTCTCTGGCTTTGCTTCTCTTGAAGGCAGGGACTGAGTCCTTGGCCTTGTACTTCTTCCACTTCTGCCTGCTGGTCCCTGGCAGCCCACTGAGGCAGGGAGGGTTCTTACCGGTGCAGCCCCACACTCTTAGCAACCAGCTGAAACCCTGTTTCCCCTCACCAAGGCCATTGCAAACTACCCATTCAGCAGGGGTGGGCAACCTGCAGGACCAGCATGTTTCTGCCGTGCCAAACTCCTGGGTTGCACTCTGGTGGCTGGCTTGCCACAGCTGTCCTGTTTGCTTCAGGCTTGTACTGTGTTCTTTCTGCTTGAGAGATCCCTTCTCTTTCTCTGTTTGCAAGCTTTTTCACAGGCAATACTAACTCTTTTCCTTTACTTCTCTGTGCTTCAATTTTCTCATCTGTAAGTTGGGGGTAATGATACTTCCCCAGAAAGTTGACATTAAACAAAGTGAACAGTAGTTAGATTCATAACAAATACAGTCAGTCCTTTATAGGCAGGTTCCACATCTGAGGACTCAGCCAATCAGATTAAAAACGTTCGAGGAGGGGGCTGTATCTGTATTAAACAGCATAGTATCACAACTATTTACATAGTATTTACATTGTATTAGGTATTTTAAGTCCCCTAGAGATGATTTAAAGTATATAGGAGAGTGTGCGTAGGTTATATGCAAATCCTATGCTATTTGTATAAGAAACATCTGTAGAGTTGTATTTACCCTGGGGTCCCAGAACCAACGCCCTGAGGACCCCGAGGGACACTCTACTCAAGAGCCATTAGCTCATTATTATAAGAATCCGTGGCACTATTATACCATAGCAGCGAACAGACCCCAGAACCAGGTTCCCTACGTTCAAATCCCCTGGGTCATCTCAATCAAGTCACTTAACCTCTATGTGCTTCCCTGTTCTCATCTTTAAAAGGCAGCTAATCAGTGGCCCCATGTTGCCAGGCTGTCACAGGCTCACAGGAGACGACAGTACATGCAAGCACAGAATGGGCTCTGAGCTTCCCATGCACAGGAGCTGGGAGGTGGATTGCGCTGGCCATGGAGAAAGAGGGAGCTGTTGAGGGAGGTGTTGGCTGCAGCCTGTGCTTTGGCTAGTGCCCTCCCCACCTCTGCCACCATTCATGACCTCCTCTCAATGCTTCAGCTGCCCTACCCTATGCCCAGCTCCAAGGCCCCCTTTTCGGGTGGCCTCCTCAAGTTCCTGCCTGTCAGCCAAGAACTTTATAGGCCATCAGATGTTCCCCCCAGGTCTACCTGGGGTATAGTTGTTACCACTGGCCATTAGACCCTGACCGTGAGTCTGGTCGCTCACCCACATGGAGAGAAAATGACATAAAATACGTAAAATGAAGAAAGGAACTCTATCGTAGTCTTTAATTTTATTTATTTATTTTATGAGTGTTTTGCCTGCATGTATGTAAGTACGCCCATGTCATGCCCGAAGAGGCCAGAAGAGGGTGTTGGATTCCTTTTATACACTGTTGTTAGCTGCCATGTGGGTGCTAGGAACTGAACCTGGGTCCTCTGGAAGAGCAGCAAGTACCCTTAACCCTAACCACTGAGCCATCTCTCCAGCCCCTTATTTACAGTTTTGACCAAAGCTAGAGAGAAAGCCGTTTTGTCAGCCTCCTTCCCTTGAGCACTATTACTATTTACAGGAAGAATGGAGCAAAAGCCAGGACCATGAACCTGGTTCATCTGGGGTCTCAGTGCAGCAGGGAGCAGTCACGAAGGTGGCAATGCAGGCTTGGGGGGGTTCTTGTTGCAGCTGCCCTATGTTTCTTCCACTCATCATATTTTCTAGAGGAAGGTGGAGCTGAAAAGATAGCATTAAAAAAAATCCTGGGGCTGGAGAGATGGCTTAGCAGTTAGGAGCACTGCCTGCTCTTGTAGAAGACCCATGTTCAAATCCCAGCACCCACATGCTGGCTAACAACCATCTATTACTGCAGTTCCAGGGGATCCGACACCTTCTGTCCTTCACGGACATTGTGTAACATGGGTGTACTTACATACATGTAGGCATAACACTCATACACATAAAATAAAAATAAATAAAATTGAAAAAGAAAAAGAATCTTAATTTCAAGGAGTCATTTCTGCACCAGAGTCGTATATTCTCATCCTTGACTTTCTTTGAGACCTGGGGGCTCTTTTCCTCTCAGGCCTCACTTGCCCATTTATCACATGAGCAGTTTGGCACAGATATCACTAAAGCACCTGTCTCCCAGGTGGGTACATTTGAATAGCCCTTGCCACTGCCATCCCAGGATTGAGGTGGTTCAGTACCTGCCATTAAACATGTGGTAAATGTACTCAAACTATGCTTCAGTAGATTAATAGAAATCCAGACACATGCCCAAGCCAGCCCCGTTAGCCTCCTACATGGGGCATGGCCCAGCCCTGAGCCATCCTCGCCTACCTAGTATCCAGACCTTGGCAGCTGAGGGTTTGAAGATAGAGCCTAGCTGCTGCCTAGAGGCTGGGGTGCTGGGGCCTCAGCTGGAATGTGGCTGGGTTTATTTTGGTCCTCTAAATTGGAAGGCTGGAGGCTCTCATTTAGCATTCCCTGCTTGAAGCTGGAGCCCAGGCTAGGGTGGCCTTCCTCAGCTGCCAAGCACGAGCCCCACACCAGACCACAAGCCAACCTCAGAGCTGCCTGTGGCTGGCCCTGCATAGCAACACCACAGACAACAAGGCCCCTTAACTCCTAGCAGCTTAATGGTGGGGGCTCCTCTGCTATGGGATGCAGCAGGATGGGGCCTGGGTCAGGCTGGGCAGTGGCAGAGTTAGGGCCCTAGACAGGCTCAGCCAGTCCCTATGCCCAGACTCAGCACCTGTCCTCTGAGAGTCTTTGCAAGCCACAGGGTTTTCTCCATAGAACTAGGGCAAGAGCAAGAAATGAGGCAGCAGAAATGGAGGTGTGGGGCCCAGGGGGCCATTGGGCTTTGAGGGAAGAACCAGCTGTTTTCCATCTTCACTGAGGACTGAGGGAAAGGAAACAGGCTGGAAAAACAACGAGAGGGGCTGAGGTCTCCAAAGACCAGCCTTCTAGCCTGGGCCTACCATGGATAAATGACCAGCCCGCTAGTCACCCCCCTTCAACCCACCTTCCATGCTGCTACCAGAGGCACCTTGCCAGCAAAGGCTTGATCGGATTATCTCTTTAATTAAAACATTTCAATGGCTCCCTATCACCCATAGGGGAAAAATGCACCCCCAAGACCTAAGGTCCCTCACAATGTGGACCCTGCCTACCTTTCTGCACCACTACAAAGTCTTCTTTACCCCCACACCCCACAATAACCTACTGGCTGGTTCAGGCTTTCCCTCAGACCTCCCATGTTGTATCAGGCCTCCATTTTGTCCCCCTGCCTAGGAAATCCTTTCTTGTCTGCTTGGCATTTTTCCTTATTGCTGATGCTCTAGCTCAACTTTTTCTAATTCCATGCCAGGTCTGGTGGTGCCTGCAATTCTAACTCTTGGGAGGCAGAGGCAGGAGGATTGTGAGTTCAAGGCTAGACTGGTCTATAGTGCAAGCCTCTGTCTCCAAATCACCCTCAAAAATCTTGTTTAATGGGTGTAGCTCAGCGGCAGTGAGCTTCCCTAGCATGTGCAGGCCCTGGTTGTATCCCCAGAACTGTAAGGAAAACTTTGATTCTGGTAGAAAGTTACCTGTCCTCTCATGGCCTTCCACGGGATACATCATTGAAATCCATAGGCCTCAAATCCTGTTGTCATGGAGCTCCAGGTAGGTAAGAAAGGTAGCAAATAAGCAACCAGGTACCGAAGATAAGCTCAGTGATGCATACCAGGTATGCTGGCAGATGCTGAACAATGGAGTCTGGAGCAGGGGGTGTACGTCATCTGCTGGTTTCCATGGGGAGATATTCCCATCACAGTGGGGTCACAGAAACAGGATTGGGACAAGGAAGTGACAATCAGCTCTAGCGAAAACTTACCATTCTCCGAGTGCTGTAATTACAGGCATGAGCCATCATGCCCAGCTCACTTTTAGTTTTCAAAAGTGCCTTTTATACTTATGTATAGCCATGTGCACTAGTATTAAACATGTAGCTCCATGAAGCTTTACATGCCCATCAACTTGGGTGACTATCTCCTAGACTGAGATCTGTGATATTTCCAGTGCTCCAACAGGCTCTTGTGTACCTCTTTCCAGTCAGTAACCCCTCCTGCTACTCCCATGTCTTTCCCTATGGGGCAATTCTGCCTGCTCTCAAGTTCATATACATGAAATATAAATGGAGCATGCCATAGCATCTTCTTTTGTGTATTTGATGTTTTTCATTCAACAAGCATCTAGAAGATTCATTTATGTCATTGCATATGAAGGGACTCCATCTTTTTTACTGCAGTATGGTATTCCACCAGGTGATTATTCCTAGGTGCCTTCAGTTAATGATGTTTTTTGTTTCCTCAAGCCTGAGAGATGGCAGCATGAAACAGAAGCAGCAGCCTAGCCCTTGACACCTGTCTGCGATGGGTGTAATGTGGGCTCAGCTTCTGGGTTTAGGGATCTGGAGGAAAGTGTTCTCTTCTCCTCTTCTCTTCTCTTTTCTCTTCTCTTCTCTTCTCTTCTCTTCTCTTCTCTTCTCTCTCTTCTCTTCTCTTCTCTTCTCCTCTCCTCTCCCCTCCCCTCCCCTCCCCTTCCCTTCCCTTCTCTACTCTTCTCTTTTCTCTCTCTTTCTGTGTGTGTGTATGTGCTGCACATATGTGGGGGGTATGTATAGACATGTGTGTTCATGCATATGAGGCCAGAGATCAACCTCAGCTGACATTTCTTAGAAGCCATCCACCTTGTTTTGTGAGACAGTCTCTCACTGGAACTTACAGTTCACAATTAGTTCAGGCTGACTAGTGGGCAAGCCTTAGCAATCTTCCTGTCCTTGCCTCCCAGTTGATGGAATTGTAAGCACACACCATCACATCCAGCTTTTTTATATGGGTTCTGAGGGATGGAACTTGGGTTCTCACACTTGTGCAGTAAGCACTTTTACCTACTGAGGTATCTCTCTAGCCTCCAAAATCTTCTGTTTCTTTGCTGTTGTTTTGGTTTATTTGGGGTGACAAGACCTCAGGGTGGCCTCAAACACAATCCTTGGACCTCAGAACCCAAGTGCTTCTCTTTTGTCTTTTAATCTGCAAAAATGAAGAGGATCATGGACAACTCCCCATAAGATGGCAAAGAGTTAGTGAGACTGCCCCCAGCAAGTGCTGCATACACTTGGTCCACAGGGCCACTCAAGAGTGCTCTGGGGCCCTCCCTTACTTGGCCTGAGCATCTGAAGAGCAGTGGGTGGAGTGTACCTTTGTATGCATATGGGTAGACACAGTGGCTATGCAGCTGTGTGGGGGCCGTGAAATGTCTCCTCAGATTGCTTTGGGGATGGCTGGGGTCAGGGAGGGTTTTGAGAGACCACAGGCATTTGCATGGTAGAGAGGGCCTGACATTTGAACTGTTACCCAGAAGTCTTTCATGTCTCTCTCCCAGGGTATATATAGGGAAAAGAAGAGGTAAGGGACTCCTGATTCCCTGCCACCAGCAAGGGGAAGGCAGACGTCTAGGGCATTCCTGGTGGTCTCTGCTTGGGAAAGCAAGGAGGGCAGGGGTCTCCAACATACAGCTGTGGGAACCCAGGCTCCAATAAGCAAATTAAGCAAGATCACACAGCCTAGTGTGTAGTAGAGCAGAGATTCAAACCTTAGTGTACTTGGCTCAAACACAGTGGCTTGAGGGCATCTTGGGGACCTTGAAGCAGCTGCATCTGGAAAAGCACATTGAGTTCTAGCTTGGAGAAAGGCCTTGGGCCTGGTGTCAGCCACTGTATAAGGGGCTACCTGCCAACATGTGCCCACATAATGGGTTCACCTAGACATCACATCCTTTCTTTCCTCTCTCTTGCCCCCAAGGAGAGAGTGGGGGAGGAATACCTAATTGGAAACATGTGTCTTCAGCATTCCAGCTGCAGCTTCCTGTGCCCTCAGTTCCTGCCCATGGGGACTTTGTCCTTGGTGCAGCCACTTTTGAGCCTCTTCCCACTCCAGTTGGCCCCAGCGGCCCTGAAGGGCACTTTTTGTGCATGATAGGCCCTTCTCTGTTCACTTATTATCTCTGTCATTCCTTTATCCTTGGATAACCCCAAGCAGATAGGGGGACCGGTGATGTGAGGCCACAACAGCATGCAGCTCCCAGTTCTGACTCTGCCATAGGCTCCCTGTGTGTCGCTGGGTCAGTCTCCTCCTTTTTTCTGGCCACTTTGCCATTTGTACAATGGGCTGATGTACAAGGGCCTTGTTGGCAGGTAGCAAAGGCTCACAGAGGGAGGAAGACCAGAGCCAGCTCAAGGTCAGAAGCAGGGAGCTGGAGGGAGAGGGAGCAGACTAGGTTCTGTTTAGGACTGAGGCCTCTACAGGGTATCAGATAAAAGGTTTGGAGCTGGTGGCTCTGGACCATGTTCTGGAGGCTACTTGCACAACCCGTATTTAACAAACCATTATAGAAAATCGGCTGAGGACCAGGGCACAGGCTCAGAGCCTGTGGCCCAGCCATGCATAAGATGGACTCAGTCCCTGCACTACAGAAATTGTAACAAGCCCTTGTTCTTCAGTGAGACCTGAAACTTCCATCCACAGCATCTGCTGTCTTCCCTGTAGACTCGGAGAAAACTTGGGACTCCATTATTGATAGCTGCAAGGAAAGTTAAATCCATGCCCCCAGTTCTTCTCAAGAGTGTAGGCTCAATATCTGAGCTGAAAGGTACTTTACTCATGGCTAGGAAGCCATACCTGGGAAGGACCTGGCTTGCTAGAAAGCTTCCTCTTCGGGTTCCCACAGCCAGGCTTGAAGTCCTGCATGTTCAGGACTTTTGTTTGACCAGGCAGGCACAGCAGGAGGGCCAGATGCCCCCTCTCATGACTTCTGGATGTGCCCATCTCTGGCCCTGGACTAGGAACTCCTGCAGGGCACAGCCTCTCCCTTCTGCATCTCTAGCTCCTGAACCTGGTTGTTGTAGACATGGAGAAGCAATTCAATGGGCTCCTGGGGTATGGAATCAGTTGTGTTGCTCACTGATGGTGTTTTTTTTTTCCCAGTGAACCCTCAATACTTGAGCTCTGGAACAGGTAGCTTGGGTTTGCTCTGTAACTGCCTGACCTACATCTTGACCTTTTGACTTCATCTTTTTGTCTTTATATTGGGAAATGTCAATAAGTAGAGTGCTGATATCCTGAAGTTGCTGAAATCACTCAGAATAGTGTCTGGGAGCAACAGTAAGTGCTCAGTAAGGGTGACAGCTGTCACCTCTCATATGAAGCCACTGCTGTCACCATCTCACGTGACGGATATAAAAAGCTACTTCCTGATACAGGCTTCCAGAAGTGTCTATTCCTCATACAGTTGGTTCTGCCTGTCTGCATGTTCCTTCCTCATCTGTGGATGCTACATGTGGGAATCAAAAACACTTGAAAAAATTACATGTGCATTGAGCATGTAAAGACTTTTTTCCTTGTCATTCTTCCCTAAGCAGTACAGTTTATTCCCATTATATTGGTGCTTTGCTTTGTATTATTGGGAAATGAAGACAGGGCCTCACACATACTACTAGGCAAGAGCTCTACCACCGGGTCATCCCTCCCCCTGCTATATTAAGTATTATAAGTCAACTAAAGTTAATTTAGCTGGGTGTAGTAGTGCATGGCTATAATCCCAGTACTTTGGAGGCTGAGGCAGGAGGATCATAGTGAGTTCCAGGCCATCCTAGGCTATAGAGTAAGCCTGTTTCAATAAAATAAAACCAAAAAAGGTAAATAAATAAAGATGATTTCTATGGGAAGATAGAAATATTGGTCATATGCAAATATTGTACTATTTGGCATAGAAGACTTAAGAACTGACAGATTTGGGTGTTTAGAAGGAGACAGGCCCTTAAAAAGATGAGGGTGGTTTGGGCTGGAGAGATGGCTCAGTGGTTAAGAGCACTGACTGCTCTTGCAGAGGACCCAGGTTTGATTCTCAGCACCCACATGGCAGCTATGAACCATCCTTAACTCCAGTTCCAGGGGAATCGGAAGCTTTCTTCTGACCTCCAAGGCATTGCACATCATGGATGCACTCACATACATGCAGGCGATACACTCATACACATAAAATTAAAATAATAAAACAAAATATATTTTAAAAAGATGAGGGTGATTATGCTTTGGGAGACTGTGTATTGGCCAAACTCTTTTCAATCTTGTTCATGTATAGGACTTGTCCATTGGTCAACAAGGCTGTTATGCATCTAGAGACTGCATGTCTTGCTTTCGTTTGATTTGTTGGTTTGAGTTTTGGTTTGTGATTTTTGAGACAAGGCCTCATACTGTAGCCTAGACTGCTCTCAAACTCACCATGTAGCCCAGTCTGACCTGTAACTCACAGTTCTCCTGCTTCAGCCTCTAGAGTGCTGGGATTACACAAGTACACCTCCATGTGAGCACAGCACACTTGCTGTAGTGGGCACTGTGCAAGTCAGAAGACAGCTTGCAGGAGTCAGTTCTCTCATTCCACCATGTGGGTTCTGGGGATTGAACTCAGGGACATGAGGCTTAGTGGCACATACTATTACTCGCTGAACCATCTCTCTAGCTCTCTGCATTTCTTTGATTTGTTGTTTTGTTTTCAGACAATATCACTAGATAGCCCAGATTAGCCTGAGATTTGAAGTAATCCTCCTGCCTCTGCCTCCTGAGTGTTGGGATCCAGCTGGTCGCCAGTGCTGTGCTAGACTCTGCATTTCTGACAAGCTGCCAGGTTATGCTGCTGTTCTATGGCACGTGCACTTTTATTTATTTATTTTTATTTTTGTATTTTGTGGCATATGCACTTTGAGCAACTCTTGCTAGTATTAACTCCCAAGGGCAGATACTATCTATAGAGAGTTTAAGCAGTGCCAGAGCCCAAAAACATGCTTTTTCAACCTTTGTGACAGTCCTAAAGGTACATATTGCCATCTATGCTTTATATATGAGAAAACTGAGGCTCAGGAGATCAAATGACTGTCCCAAGGTAACCAAGATAGGATTTGAACTCATGCCTGGTTGACTCCCAACCCTTATCTTTCCCTATTCTGGCAAACAGCCTCCCTGTAGCCTGGTATTCCCTTTCAGGACATCTATCCCACTGAGAGAAGACTGCAACATAGCACTGGAAATGAACAGCAAAGGTCACCCCTGGGCGGAGTCCTAGAACGAGTCCAAAGTACTTGCCTAGCCAATGCCTGCCTGGTAAGGATCAAGAACTGTTGGAGCACATGTATGTGCTACCTATAGGGCACAAGAAGGCCCTCAGGCTTTCCCAGGGAGGGACCCTTGGTGGGGCTCCATGGCTCTCAGAATTCCTCCAAGGTGTCAAACCCCAGGGCCACTGAGTGCCACTGGCTGGAGTCCAAGATATCAAGGACTCAACAAGAAGGTCCTGGCACTTGGGTTCAAACCATCAGGGATACCCTGGGTTCTTGAGGCTTCCTGCCATGAAATAAACCCACAGCCGAAGCAGGGATTGTCTTGTGCTTCTAGTGACTCCATGGTTCAGGGCTACACATCCAACCTCGAAAAATCCTTCTAGGTTCCAGATTGTCCCATCTCCTTTCCTAACGAGGCCCATGGCAACCCATGGCAATGAGTACTCATCAACTTCTTAGACCTCTTCTAGGTCTCCTCACTGGGGACTATGGATCTTGAGAGTTGGGAATCTAGAGCCCAAGAAACCCTTACAATTATAGGCAAAATATGTATGGATGGGATGCTTTCTGGGGTGGATATCCATAACTTTTACTGTTTGTTTACTCAATTAGAAAATGATTGAATGAGTTGGATGTAGAACTCAGTGCCGAATGACACAGAGATCTTTGCCTCTACAGAGCCTCCAGTCCAGTCTGAGGCAGTGAGTGATAGAAACTAGAAGTTCCCTGAGACAAATGTCTCACTCCGGCCCCACTGTTAATAGTTACCCACATCCCTATCTCAGGCCTGACAGAATGCCACAGCTGCAGTAAGTCAGACATACCCACTTCTCTTGGCAAGATGTCTCTCTGCTGTCCCTGCACCCTGTTTATCAGCTAGCCATTCTACTAGCCACAGCGGAGCTAAACAGCTTCTGAGCTAAACAGTTTCTTTATTCTGCAACTCCAGAAAAAGGGCCCAAGGACACTCCTATGCCTTCTTTGTTTCCAGTAATATAAAATTTACCTTAACCCCTCCTACCGTACACAGTTTGCTTGTCCGAGGAGGAGAAGCTATGTCACCTTCCCTGAACTAGAAATAAATCCTCTGTTCAGTCTTCTGCAAAGTCTGGAGCTGGTCTTTGACCTAACCTTTATTCTTTCTCTGTCCTTCTAAATCTCACAGTGAGTAAGCCAATATCTACATTTAAACACAAATATGCTGCTGGGGCCTGGGCTTCCATCTAGCCTCCCATCATTCTCACAAGAAGTAGGTACCACTAACATTTTTGAAGGGAGGCCTGAGTGAGGTCCAGAGCTAAGAACCTGCCTGGGGTCATGTAGAAATCAATAGTAGAATCCCAGACAGAGCCTCAGACTCTAGAGATCCCACTGTGGAGCACTGACCAACCCAAGCACAAAGTGTTTAAGTGGGCATGAAGCCAATGTGTGGAGCTGTAAAGAATGACCACTTCGTGGTTTTATAGCTAATGAAGCTACTCCTACCTCCACCCTCATTCTTAGGTAATCCATTTCTAATGTAGATTGCTTATGGGGGAACCTCACCTCCCAGCCCTCTCACCCCACAGGCAGCTGTTCTCATTCTAGCCTGCTGGGTGGGCTTTGGACCTTCCTGGGGCCTCTCTCCCTGAGAAGGCCCAGCTGGTGAGTCCAGCTGGGGGTTTCAAGGAGGATGGGGCCCATCTGGAGTGAGCCAGAGGGGCCAGCAGGGAGGGAGAGCCCCTTAGGAACTTAAGCCTGAGCTAGGGGAGATCTCAGAATGGTGTGAAGACAGCTCTCTGGGTTGGTGTTCGTAAGCACCTTCCAAGGCTTGGAAGGATTTTGAGAGGTCACTTCTGCACTCCCAGGATGCACTTCGGCAGGCTGTGAATCAGAGTTTTGAAAGGCTGAGCTGGCAAGTGACTACCCTTCCTGCCCGCAGCAGTTCCTTAGCAGTCTTTTTTTCTCTAGTCTTTCCTGGGGCCCAGGTGCCAGGTGATGTGTGAGAGAAAGCGAAAAGTGGATGCATAGTTGGGGAAGTCCTCCCTCTGTCCTGAGAGCTCCCAGAGAAAGTGCAATCATTTGTTCCCACAGTGTGCCCAGTGATTTGCATCTTCTGGGGAGGGAGGAAGAGAAGGAGGGAGGAGGGAGCCTAGAAGCAGCTGAAAGAGTGAGGAAAAGCCTCCTAGGAAAGGTGTGAAGAAAAGCAGGAATCTACATAAAGGTAAAAGGAAAGAACTGACTCCACAAAATTGTCCTCTGACCTCCACATGTGCACTGTGGCACATGTATACCTCCCTCCATAAAAATAATAAAATAAAATAATTTTTAAAAAGGAAAAGAAGGCAGGGCAGAAGGCCTTCCCTGGCCCCCAGGGGGCTGTGTTTGCTAGTTAGAGCCCCATTTGGGTGTGATAGCTCACCCCAGTGGTTGAGCAGCTTCTGCCTTCCTGTTTCCTCAGGTGGGGGGCATTCCCTTGAGAGATAGACATCATGTTGTGATACTTCTAGCTCCAACAGAGAGTTCTTCCTTTGCTTCTGTGTGGCTTCCATTTGAAGGTCACAGTGTTGCATCTAGGGACTACCTAGACTGTCTTCTCCCTCCTCTGCTGGCCACTAGCCCCTTTTGAGGTCTGAGGCATCACCATCATTGTTACCATCAATTTAAGTCCTCGCCAAGCCACACAGCCCATCTCTTTGTGCTGTTTCTCATGAGACCAGGACTCCTCCTTCCTGTCTGTTTTGCCTCCCTGGCCATGCTACAGTGTGGCTATAGCATCCTTAATGTGAGTTGGCCACAGGTCATGCTAAATTCCAGGTCTATTACCTCCTTGTTCTAGAAACTTCACTTTTCTACTCTCTTCTGCTCCAGCCCAAGATCTGAGGAACTTAATTGATGATTTATTCCATATCCCAGGTGCCTAGTTGGTTCTACCATCTTTGCTCACCTTCTTTCTCCTTGCCAGCCTATGTTGTGGTGACTGGGTGTCAGGATGCAAGAGCAAGACCGCACATCTCTCCCTGTAATGTTTATTTTGTAAGCTTCAGTCCTTTTGAAGTCTTTCAGAAATATTTTGGGAAACAGACTTTGAAAGCCAATGGGATTTGTTCCTCCCACCTACAGTTGGACCTGTGCTCCCAGTTTGGTCAATGAGTACCAGGAGAAACTTGTCTATGCCAATCCATCACCCAAGACTTTGTCAAGATGTCTGGAAGTCAGAAGTCAGCTTCTACCACGCTGCCTCAAGAGCTTGAAGGAATCACCAATATGTCCAGGATGGTCTTTTACATGGTTGATCCATGGAAAAGAGCAGAGTGCTAAACCAGACAGCCTTTCCTGAACCAAATTGGATGCTCTGAGTTTCAGAGTTGAGACTTTGGCTTGTGCCCCCTGAGAGCTTCCAGTTTCTCAGAGAGAAGAGCAGGCAGGGTCTTAAGGTCATGGAGTAGGCTGTAGAATGGCCTCTAAAAACATCAGATTCCAGTCCCTGGAACCCTCTAATGGCACCTGGTTTGGGAAAAGGGTCTTGGCAGATGTGACTAAATAAGGCTTTGAGATGAAGAGAGTATCCTAGATTTTATCACAGGGAGCCCTTGTTGTGATAACATAAGAGATAGGTATCATTTTAAGAGGGGGAAAAGGGAAAACAGCTTGGACAGAAAAAAGAAGGTCATGTGACTATGGCGGCAGAGAGCAGCATAGTTAATTGGCCACAGGCCAAGGAATGCTACCAGAAGCTAACAGAAGATGAAAGAGCTAAGGACAGGATCCCCTCCTCCCCCACCCCTAGAGCTGCTGGAAGGGGCATGGCCCAGCTGACACCTCCATTTCAGATCGGTGATACTGAACTTGAACTTTGAGCCTCAGATTTTGGAGAGGCTCAATCCTTACTCTGCTCCCCAGTGGTGGGTTTGGAAGTTGGGGTCTCATGCATGCTAGGCATGCTAGGCCAGTGTTCTACTTCCAGCCCCTCTCAAGTACCAAGCCGGTGTCAGCAGTCACAAGAACTGAGGGTGAACTTCAGGAAGAGCCAGGCCTGCAGCTGACGTAGCAAGAAAATGAGAGGAAGAGGCTGGGCAGAGGGCAAAGGGCAGGACTCTCAGTACTGTGGAATTGGGTACATTAGGGCTGGTGTGACCAGACCACTCTCAGACTGTAGAGGCTGACGATAACAGTGTGGGTGAAAGACTGCCTCTTGAAAAGTTGTCCCTTTTCCTTCCTCCTAGGATCGAATCATAGTACCCTGTCACGGTGCTGCAGAAGACCAAGGTAGAGGTCAGATAGACCCAGTTCTAGGCTTAACATGGCCACATATCAGTGTTCCCCCCCTCCCTGAACCTCAGCCTACCAGCTGGGAAAATGGAGAAGCTGGTATTAGGGTCTCTTCTCATCAGTGAGAAGATTGGAGGAGAGCAGGAACGCCAGGATTTCTGCCTTCCCAGCATGTAGGCCATGGGCCAGATAGCAGGCTCTCCTCTCATCCTTTGCCATGTCTGCCCAAGAAGCCTTGCTGCCAAGGGAGTGGCCCCCTCCATGGGTGGATCTGCTTCCCTCCATGGCTCCTCCCTCCTGACCCCAGCCTAGCCCAGCTCCCCCTCAGTACGGTGCAAAGAAGAGAGGAGAGCCAAGATTGGCTATTTATAACATGGGATGTGATAAACACTTCCAAGAGATATTTCCCGATACACCAAATCTGACAGAGATTACAGAAGCAATTAGATCTTCAGAGCTCTCTGCTACCTTCTTGCACCCGAGGCCGCCAAAAGTATGTGTGAGGTATTTTTGCTTTATAGTCAGTCAGACATTTATTTACACTGTATTAGGACATAATTGAAACATTTTGGGTGGGCAAGCCACGCCCCTCCCTCTCTCCTAGCCCTCTGTTAATGCACTGGCTCCCTTACTCCTCCTTCTCAGCCAGCCATGTGTTCCTAGGAAAGTTCCTGGCCTTTTGTTCAAACAAAAGCTGATGTCTTGAAAGATGGTGTGAGATTAGATGACTTTCATGTCAGGAGCCAAGGCCTGCACTGGAGCCCTCCTGCCCCACAGCCTAGCTCAAGGACCTTAGGTAAGACTTTTGGTTTTCCTGTTCCTTCTGTGCAATGGAATGAAGAGCCAGCTAGCCCCTGGAAGTTTCAAAAGTCTGTGAGGAAGCATAGGAAAAGCTCCCAGCTGGGCCTGCCTACACAGCCATGATAGTTTAGTCCCAGGTTTCCTTTCCCAGAAAGGTCCACCATGGGGTGGTATGGAATTTGGCTCCTGGTTCATCCAGGGTCTACTGTTGGTAGGCTTGCCTCCCTGCTGCCCATGCCCTATTGCTTGTGAACCAGGCTTCGGGGAGGTTGAGCTTCTTTGCTTTCCTTCTCCTGTGTGATGGACCTCTCCCAAAGTGCCAATGCTTACCAGGCTGCTAATGGGCCTCACTGGGTGACGTCTCCGCTCCTGATCCCTGCTACTGGCCTTTCTCATGGCAATAGAGTCTGGAGTCTGTCAGAATGGCTGGACTACCTACCCTAGAACTTTAGCACACAGCAGCTCATCAGGCTTCCCGCAGTCCAGAAGGATGGCACGCTGACTTGCTGATAGCAGCCTCAGACACTGGGTGCTGAGGGGAGGCAAGGCCCATGATCCTTCCTTTCTCAGCTGTGGTTTACTCACATCCCTCCCTTCTGCTCCACTGACAGTGGTTTGCCCTGTTCCCATTCCAGGCCTCTGCCTGCACCACTCCTTGCACCATCTCCACAAAAGTCTTCACTTGCCATCATTAGCCAGGCTGTCCATAGCCCACTTTGTAAAGGACACCATCTCCAAAGCCTATACTCCCAGGGATGTGGTGTGTCATCCTTTCTTGCTGTAGGAAGAAACCTTGAGTCTGTGCTCTGTCCCCTGTGGTCCTCCTGGAGCCTTGGATCATTCTGCCAGTCAGCTGGAATTGAATGGTGACATCAGGGTAGTACAGGAAACATGGGGGGGGGGGGCCGCCTTCCCTGACCATGCAGAACCTGGTCATGAAAGGGGCTCCTTCCTTGGAAGAAACAGAGCCAACTAGCCAGGAAAGATGGGGAGGGAAGAGGCAAGAGCAAAAGTATCCCATAGAAATACCTAGAGGTAGGGCCGAGAAGAGGGATGGAGCTGTGGTGGATCCATCCTTATGGTAGATGCCTCTCAGACACCGAGGGAAGCCTTGCCCTCCTCAGAGTGGACGGATCACTATGAGAGCAGCTTGGGATAAAGTCTGTTTCTGCCTCTTTTCTGAATGCCTGCTTGCCAATTCTGCTTTCCACTGTGAGCTGCATGGCATGCACTCGAAAACTATGAGCTCAAATCAACTTCTTTTCCTAATAAATTATCTAGTCTCAACTACTGTATTATAGCATACGGAAATGGACCCAGACAAAAGCCATTCAGGCAGCACCTACAAATTCATCAGCACCTTTGAGATTGTAGCCAGGGGTCTGTTCTAATGCGGGTTCAGAAAATAAGCTCTGGAATCAAGATAGCACCAGGTTATAAGCTATGTGATCCTGACCAGGTCATCTGGCCTGTTTAGAGCCTCAGCTTTTTCATCTGTACAGTGGGGATAGGAATCCCCACCTTGTGGAACTCTGGTGAAGAGCGTAGAATATAATGTGAAAACTAGGAGAGCATGTGTGTGCAAATGCTTGGCATTGTTTAGGCACCCAAATAAACTACTTTCCTCCCCATCAGGCTCATCAGGGAGCTCCCTGTCTGTAGCTTCATCCTGGAAAGCAACATCACCTCCTGAATCTACAGGGAATCTCAATAGAACAACAAGTCTCCAAGGAGAAAGTGTAAATGGCTACAACATGAGGCATTTGGTAGGCAGAGGCAGGAAGATCTCTGTGAGTTCGAGGCCAGCTTGGTATACATAGTGAGTTCCAGGGCACTCACAGCTACATAGTGAGACTCTGTCTTAAAAGACAAAGCAAAGCAAAGCAAAAAACCACTGCAGCATAGCCATGAGTTAAACGTTAGGAATAACTGACATGAAAAGGCCGTACAACCAAGCAAACTTGAGATAGAAAGGATGTTCTAAGGAAGAGGCCAGGAGAAGAATTGTAGATGGTAAAAACAGCAAATACAAAGGTCCTGAAGTAGGAAGTGACTTCTGGAGTGTAATTGGAACAGGGCAAGCACAGGGAAAGTGATTGCAGTTGAAGGCAGAGGAGTTGGCAGGACCACAGACTGTGAGGAGGCTCGTAGGCCATGGGGCCATGGGTAGGACTTCACATATTACTCGGAGGGACATGGCAAGCCCTGGGGGTGGGACAGGAGAGTGAAATGACTGACAGGATTATACCAGCTTTTGCTTGAATAGCTATTGAGAAGGGACCATCCTAGAAGCAGGAAGGCCAGGAAGAGACTGCTGAGCCAGGCTAGACATGAGCGAGCCCACTCATTAACTGGGTTAAACTCATTCAATCTTCCTGACTCCCCTCTGAGGTTAACTTCATATACCTCCAGTGGACTGGGGAGGAAATTTGGGCTTGGAGGGACAAGTGGCTTGCCCAAGGTCACACAGCAAGGAAGTGGCCAGCTAGGCTAGGAATCAGGCTTGCAGGAAGACAGAGCTCCTAAGCTTTCCTTCCACTGTACATTGGACCTGAGCTAGGTTCCTCCCTTGGCTTCTCCTCCCTTGTGACCAGTTCTCTGAAGAGACATTCTGAGTGTAGTCCAGAGCCTGCCCTAGCCAGCCTTGTTCCTCTCTCACAGCCTTAGCATGTCCATCTGTAAATTGTAGGACAGGCCCATTGTCTTCATAGCAGCTGGAGGACTAAATGTAACAAGGAGGTATGGAAAGCTCCCTCCCCTCTTTCCTCCTAGGCAGGATTCATTAGGACCCACAGGCCTAGTGAGCTGTCCCAGTGCAGCCTGCTGCACATGGCTTGTGAGTGCACACAGCTCCCATGACGAGGCATAGCTCTCTAGGTAAGGATTCCCATGAAAATTTTGAATTTCTCACAAACCCTAAGCCTTATTCTCTGTCCTCAGGACACAAGGTTCCATCCTGATCATCCCCAAAGAAGGGCTTGTTCCCACCCTACCTGTACCCAGAGCCCAGAAATGCATACCAACCCTGCCCTTTTGCTTCCTCCCTTCCCTGGAGACTAGCTTTACCCAAGGTTACTGGGCACTCACTCTGTTCCTCCTGGCAGCCTCACCATTGCCCCCAACCCCCTTCAACTGTGGCCAAGAAGAGCATGAGGGCACACAGAGGCCATGCAGAAACTGGTGCTGAGCTGGCCCTGAGGGACCTCACATTGGTGAGCAAGAAAGGGGCCATGGCCTCTGGGGGCGAGGGAGCCAGCAAGGGATTATGGGCTCCTCGCTTGGAAATGATTGGTCGTGACAAGCTCACTGCAGGGACAAAGCCATGTGAAATTGACCTCATCACCAGCGATCAGATCAGATTGTTTAGTGTGAGGGGAATGTGAGGGGATGTTCAGCTGAGCGATGACCTAGTTAGGGCCTTAAAGAGGCAGAGCAGCTGCCCCACTCTGGGGAGGAGGAGACAAGAGACTCTGGGGGCAGGCCCCTGTGGAGCCGCAGGTGGAGGACAGCCATTCCCATACAGCCCTCTGATGCCCCAGAGGACATCTAAGCTCTACTGACTGGGGGCCCAGGCTTGGGGGAACTGAGGAATAGAGACAGAGGGGGCCAGCCAAAGGCCAAGTTCTGACACCTCTCCAGACAAAACAAGGGAATGGATAGAACAAATATTGGGGGATCCTGGTGTGTAGGAGTGGAGGGAGACCTTAGGAAACAGAATTTATTTAGTGAAGAGCTATTGACTATGCCTCTGGCACTATTCTGAACACTTCCTATGTATTAAATGAGACTCAAAATGGCCAGTGAGGCAGATACTCTGCTGACACTCATTTTATGGATGGGGTAGACTGAGACACACTGTGATGTAGCCGTATTCAAGATTTCTGGCTCTGGAGGCTGTGCTGGTCTCCTCCCCTACTGACAGGGTTGACCAAATGTGGCAGGCCAAATAAAGACACAGCGAGGAGGAGGAGGAGGGGGGGGAGGAGGAGGAGGAGGTGGAGGAGGAGGAGGAGGAGGAGGAGAAGGTGGAGGAGATGGAGAAGGAGGAGGTG
>NW_008347808.1:4942441-4984133 GCF_000622305.1 Nannospalax galili
AGGAGGCCAATTCCCTTGAGGCCTTCCTCCCCTTCAGGCCCTAGAGGCATCGAGGGGCCAGAGACTGGGGCCGGGAGAGTGGATATCAGGAACTCCAAGAACAGGTGCCTGCTTTTCCCTTGGAGCCTGTTTCCTGACACTTGAATGAGGGGCAGGAGGGACATGTGGCCAGCTTGGCAGAGCAGGCCCCTTTCTGCAAAGTGCTGCCATAGGCAATATGATTCCTGCTGCCTGAGGGTTGCAGGGGGATACGAGAAGGAGGGCAGGGCTTGTGGTGGGACACGTGGTATTAACTCTTTCATGTGTGATATGTGTTCAGAAAGTCAAGCCCGGCACCTGGCAGGGAAGAGGAAGGCACTCCTGAAATGTGCAGCGAACAGCAATCCCTATGAGATGGCCAGAGCAACAGCTGCAGCATGAAGCATCCTGGTCTGCTTCTGGGAATCATTCCAGGGAGGCCCGAAATCTCCACTTGAGGCCTGGAAGCATACATAAGATGCCTGGCACCCCCAAGTACTTGGGAAACACCTGAGGCCAGATCCTGGGGGACTCTGACAAAAGCTGAGGAGACATACAGGACTAGTTAGGTCCAGACAGACCAGCTCCCTTCTTTGTTTGCTGCGGGCCTGGGATTTGAGGCTGGCAGAATCTGAAGACCTCAGACCTGCTCTCCTGGGGCAGCTGACAGGAACCTTTGATGTTCTCAGGCACTAGACTGCATTGTTCTGTACCTCTCTCTAGATGGTAGCCAGCCTTAAAGTGCCCCTGGGGTAGGCCTCTCTGTTCTGTTGTTCCTGTGTGTTCTGTTCCCCCAAGAACCAGGGAACAAGGTCCCTTGTTCCTGGTCTTGGCAGATAGGAGCTGGCCTGTTTTCCAGCTTCTTTCCCATCTTCCCTGTTCCTTCAGTTCTGGCCAGTTTCCATCTCCCACCTGTGTGACATTGAGTTCCTGAGACATGATATTAGGGGGAGAAGTGAGGGGTGGGAGAGCCTTGCCTGGAATGTTTCTGATGCTTTATCTAGGTTGATTTGGGTCTGAGAGCCCTCTCCCAGTATGCAGTGCAGTACTCCAGACTCTGGACTGGAAGGCCTCCACTTCTCTAGTAGACCCACACTGAGAGAGGCATAGGCATAGGCAGAGAAAGAGCTTACTTCTTCAGAGAGAACTTGGAAGGACAGTTAAAGGGCAGAAGGAGCTGGAGTGATCTTGATGACCCCAAGAAGCAAGGCTGCAAGGAGGAAGAGTTCAGGATAGGGCTTCTGGTCAGGCTGAGCTGTTTTGAAAGTGGCAGCTGTCTCAAGAAAGAGTAAGACCTGTGTGCCCAGAGATGTGGAAGTGGAGGTGATGTAAGAGAGCCAGTAAAAGAGGGTGGAGCTCTCTGCTTTCATGAGCCCTTCTGTGGGTATTTCTTTGTGGCAATTACTACAGACCCAAGGGAAAAGGATGCTTGTTCTCTGGTCAGCTTTCCTCACCAGAATATTTATATAAGTACTGAAAGCTAAAGACAGAAACAAAAAGATCAAGCGTCAGTCCAAGGTAAGTAAGAGGAGGGGAAAAAAGGAAGATGTGGTAAAGGGAGGGAGGGAGGGAGGGAGGGATAAAGAGAGAGAGACAGAGAGAGAGAGAGAGAAACTTAGGAAGAGGCAAGAGAGAGAAAGAGAAATGTAAGAAGAGACAGAAACAAACAGAAAAGGAAACAGGAGTCACAAAGGCAAGAGAAAGAGGAGACAGAGTGCCAGAGGCATCCAGGCCAGGAAGGAAGCTAGCAATGGAGAGCATCTCCCTGACTTCACTCTTTTGTCTCTGTCCCAGCAGCTTTAGAGGGTTTGGAGGGGCCTTATTCTCTAACTAACCACAACCCTGCGAATCGCTTCAAAAATGGGGGTGTGGTTCCCTAGAGTAGCTGTGTCTCACTGAACAGTCAGAGGCTGGTACCTGGGGCCAGAGAGGCCACGGAAAGCAGCTCATGGCCAGGGGACAGAGCATGGGTGAGAGGCCGAAGGAAGACCTGAGGCTCTTCCCAGAGGACTGAGGCCTGGAAGGCAGAAGAGGCTCCTGGGCAGCATGAAGAGGGTGAGGGTGAAGTAAATCGTGGGAGTGAGTCAGGCAGCTTCTGCATTGAGAGAGGGGTTGCTGCCGCCATCCCCTAGGTCCTTGTGAACATATCCTCCTGCACAGAAGAGAAAATCCTGCTGTGCTACTTTAAATAGCCAAGCATTCTGACAACGCTTTTATTCACACCTTCACATCAGACTCTTGTGAAGAATTTCTCCACATCCATGTAACAATCTCTACAGCTCTGTGAGTACACATCTATGCATTTATGCCTTCCATGACTATGTATAGCCACATCTCTGTATAGCTACATCTCTGTAGCTGTGTGGGTATGCCACTGCAGTCTATACTGCACCCATGTAATCTACATGGGACTGTCTCTGGTCATTGTTCTTTTTCTCCATTTAGCAACTGATGGGGATTCTGGGGATCAGATCCCCAGCTTCTTGAGCTTCCTGGCACCATAGTCACTGCCTGCTTTCATGGTAGTGGTACAGAGCCTACCCTACCACCTGCCCTTTCACATAGGAGAATGGCTGGCCATTGTAGATTTGAGCCAAGGGGCTACTGATAGGATCTTGGCCAAGCTCCAGAAGATCACCCTTGCAAGGCAGAAGCAGCTGCTCTCGTGTACATCTGTGGGAATGAAGAAGGCAGGAAAGCAGGAAGAGTGCTGAGTGGAGGAAGGGAGAGGAGGGGGAGAGAGAGCCAGGGACCTGAGAGCAATTGAGAAGTTGAGAACCTTAATTGTGGGTGGTCCAGCACTGTCACTCACCTGCTGTGTACTCTAGGACAAAGTCTTGCCCCTTCTGGACTTGTGTTCTCACTCATACCATCTTTAAGGTATCTTTAAGGTCCTCCTAGAGCTGATGCCCTCACAAGTTGATAGTGTTGCCAAACTTCGAATCCACTGGGTCATTTTGGGCACAGCAACCCAATATAGTCAGAGGAATTCGTGTATGTGTAGTATAGTGGTTCTCAACATACTTGCTGGCTGACACGCTAGGCAGATGGCATCTGTTAGCCCCTTAGATGCCCCCTAGGGAAAGTGAGGGTAGCAGTGCTGCTTACTTTCACTAGATATTCTATACACTTTGTGCATTGCTTCATGCACCATCTAGACAGAGAGTGGGGGGGGGAACTATCCACACATGACTGTTACCCACTGACTTCAAGTACTGTAAGAGAGAGGTTAAATGTTATTATCATTAAAGAACAAAAGGAAAACTAAGTAAAATAGATATTCTAATAGTTCCCCTCTCATTCCAGATAGTTTCTTTTCTTTAAAAAGCTTTTAAAACTACATTTATGTATTTGTGTGGAAGCTTGGGACCATTGCGCATATGTGGAGGTCAGAGAACAACTTGAGGGAAGTTGATGCTCTCCTTCTGTGATGTGGGTCCTGGAGATCCAACTCAGATCATCACCCTTGGTGGCAAGTGCCTTTACTTCCTGAGCCATCTTGCCAGCTCTCTTTTTTTTTTTTTTTTTTTTTTTTTTTTTTTTTTTAGTTTTTTAGACTTTTGGAGACAGAGCCTTGCTATACGTATGTGGCCTGGAACTCACAGCAATGCTTCCTCCTCTTCCCAAAGGCTGGGTTGAAGGGAAGCAGATGGTACACCTGGCCCAGATGAGTTTCTTAGTGCCCTGGGGATGGAGGTGATGGTTCCTGTTTAGATGGAATTCCTTCCTTGGGCTTCTGGCTGTCTCTGCCAGAGACCCTATTAGTTTGAGACCCTGCACTAACCAGGAGGTTCCTTGTCATACAACACTTTGTAAGGCATTCTCTTCAAGAATCCACTCCTACTCTGGGCTGTAGGTCCACATGGTGTCCCTGTCCCCAGACTGGGAAAGCCAGCACAATCTGAGACCCTCTCATAGAGCCTGAAGGTTCTGCTGCCCCCAGGTCAGTCTTTCTTCTTTCCCTTACAACAACCAACCTGACAGGGCCGACCTCTGAACTACAGAGCCAGCAAACAGAGTGGCATGAGTCACTAAGATCAAGGAATAATGACCACTAATTGTTGTTGAAGGCTGGCCTTGAACTCATGATCCTGCCTCAGCCTCTCCAGTCTGACATTACTTACAGGGCACTTCCGACCCATGTAAGCACTTCACCTGTGGGGCCTCTTGTGTTTGTCCTTGCTGTCCTGGGAATGGAACCTAGGGCCTCAAGCATGCTAGGCAAGTGCTCTACCACCAGCCACACCCCCAGCCTCCTGCGATGTTTCCGCTCCTTCCAAGGACCCTAAGAGGCAGATGCTCTCATTCCAATTGGTCTTACGCTCCAAAGCACATAGCTAATGAGTGAAGGAGCCGGAGAACATACCGTCCCAAAGCGCCTGCTGTTGTCTTCCTTAATTCTGGGCTTATGCTGACCGCCCCCGCCACCCTTCAGCCCCCGCATGGTTTTTCCTTTGGGTCTCTAGATCAGCACCCCCGGGTTCCAGGTCCTGGGCTCCACTGCCCAGCAGCCACCCCCTCCTAGAAGCCCTGCCTCGATGACAGCCAAGCTGGTAGTTCCCTCCCCCCTCCAGCTTGCAGACAGCTCCAGCCGCTTCCAGTCCGGCGGGTCTAGGCTACCGGTGCAGGGGACGGGTGTTGCCCCGCCCGCCCCTCCCCCACTAGGCTCCCACGTGGGGAGCCCGGCTCCCAGGCCAGGGCTGTCTCATTCTCAGCGCCCTCCTCCATTGTCCAGGCCTGTCACTCACGCCTGACATTAGCATTTCTAAAGCCCTCTCTTCGCCACCGCTTTGACCCAGCCAAAAAGAGATTCACTTTGAAACTCTCGTTTTGGGGAACGGTACTTCCTAGGCACTAAGACAGCTTGGCTTTAGACTCGATGGTCCGGGCCTCAGTGTGCTTGGTGTTGAAATGGGGAGAAATGCTCTCCCTCGTCTTTAGGCTCCTAAGGCCGGGGCTTCCTAGCTCCAGGAGTGGTGAAGTGGGGTGGCCTCTGGGGTCCCAGTGCAACCACCTATTTCCTCCCCTAGGTTTCTTGAGCTCTGCCACTCTGAATCCTCCATTCACCACCCGCGTGCCAAGGAAGACAGGGAGTTTTGTCAAAACTGGTTTTCCCTGCCCTAACCCAAGCGGCCTTTGTTAGGGCCCTGGCAGGATGGGGCATGAATGGGGTGACTTCTTTGCCCTGGCATCTGCAACCCACCTGAACAACTTGGGTGGAGAGACAGCGCCACCCAGTGGCTGTATATGCCTAAGTCAGTCTTTCCTGGGGTGGGTCGTTCCATACCTGGCTTCTGGGTTGTCTCCGGAGCTATTGCACTAGAGAAATCCTTTCTACTTGAGGAATTTCATTGGCATTAGTTTAGCTGCTTCAGAACAAAAGGTAAAGAGCCCACCCAGCTCAATGTTTGCCTTCACCCTTTGAATACCACCCCTCATGCACCCTGATCTTTATCCCTACCTCACAGTTCTTGCTCACATTGCAGGTTCTGTTGTTCATAACCGGACCTTTCCCCTCCCTATGCCTCACTTTTCTCCATGTGGAAAATGGCCAGATGCTCCTTAGTAACCCTCTGCTTCTCTTTTTGAACTGGGAAAATAGGAACTAGAGTTTTGTGGGCTGAAAGGAAGGTGTAGGCTTGCAAGGTAGGCAGCCCTCCAAATCAGCAGGCAGGCCACCTGCACCGTGGAAGAGGCTCTGGTCCCATCCTGCCACGGCCCTAACAAAGGCTGGGTTAGAGCAGGGAAAACCAGTTTTGACAAAACTCCATGTCTTCCTTAGCCATCACCCACTACCTAGAGACTCACAAGCTGTTCACCAGCCTGGCTGAACACCAGGGAAATGGGACTGACCTTGCCCACACCTTCCTTTGCTTCACACCCCTGCTTCAATATCCAATCAGCCTCCTGCCTTCTCCCTTCACTTATTTACTGTGAGCTACAAGCCACCTGTGTTCCTCTTCAAGACTGGTAGGGAGCAAAAGGTAATGAGGGTGACTCAGGTCTCTAATTAAAGTCCTCCTCCACCCCATTCCACTTTGCAGCAAGCAATGATGGGGACCCATGAGAGGAGAGGGAAGCTACCTGTCAGCCCAGTAATCCAAAACACTCAGCAGGCACCCCCACCCCAGGCCTCCTGGCATCCCCACCCCCAGTGCAGGAGCCGGTAAAGGGGCTTCAGGATCCCTTGGCTTAGGAGGAAAGGAGAAGCATTTGAGCCTAGAGTCTCTTTTGTCTGGAATTGGCTTCAGAGTCCTGAAATACGGAACTAATGGAAAGAACTGAGAAGACCAGAGGCTGGGGGAGGGGTGAGAGTGCTCAGCAACAAAGGCTCCTTCCTACCAAAGAGCTGAGAACAAACAGCCAGAACCCTAGACCTGCAGCTCCAAAGAGAGGGCTCTGCTGCCCCTGCACTATCAGTTCACAGGGCTCTGGGCCATGAATCCAGCTGTAGGGTGCTGTGTTCAAGAGGAGGCGCTATTCTGAACAGCTCTCCTCAGGTCTGTTATTAGAGTACTAGATAAGTTCTGCCCAGAGAAAGTATTGTGCCATTAAAAATATGGAGTTTGGGGCTGGGGTGTATAGTGGTAGAGCACTTGCGTAGTATGCATGAGACTGGGTTCAATCCCATCTGGTGAAAGAAAAAGAACCATGCAGTTTAGAAAGCACTGATTTGAGTCAGCCCTGCATCTTACAAACAGGGAAATCGAAGCCCAGAGAAAAAAATTAAGATGCCCTGGCACCTGGTATTAAGGCCCCACACGCACAAAATCCTCAACAAATACTTACAAGGAAAGCAGTTGAGGGGCTGGAGAGATGGCTCAGCAGTTGAGAGCATTGACTGCTCTTGCAGAAGACCTGGGTTTGATTCCCAGCAGCCACAGGGCAGCTAACAACTGTCCTTAACTTCAGTTACAGGGGCTCCGATGCCCTCTTCTGACCTCTCAGCATTGCATAATGCTGGTGCACTTACACACATGCAGGGAATACACTCATACACATAAAATAAAAATATGATAAATAAAGTTCTTTTTTTTAAGAAAAGCAGTTGAGGGCCCCGTGTGATGACTTTGTTGATAAAGGTGCTTTCTGTCAAAGTCTGATGACTTGAGGTTGATCCCTGGGCCCCACATGGTCCTGGAGAAGGGAGAGAACCAACTCTTGCATGTTATCCTCTAACTGCTACACACACACACACACACATGCACACGCACACGCACACACACACACGCACATGCACATGCACACACACAGATGATAGATGATGATGATGATAGATGATAGATAGATAGATAGATAGATAGATAGATAGATAGATAGATAGATGATATAAACAGGCCTAAAAAAAGAACAGTTGAATGCCGTGGAATTTTCAAATGGTATTATAAATATATAAATAAAATTCCTCTTCAATTTCTATATAGCCATGCTATGAGACCTGCCACCTTTTTTTGGAGGGCCAATTTGAGATAAGGTCTCACCTTGAAAACACAACAATTCGCCTGCTTCAGCCTCCCAAGTGCTAGGACTATAGGCATGCATCATCATAACTGACTAGACTTGCTGTCATCTTAAACTAGTAAGTGGTCATGTGAGCAACAATCAAGAAACCTGGGAATTTGCTGAAATGCTGCAAATTATCGAAAATTGTAATGAACTCTCACATATAAGCAAATAAGTAGTTGTTGAGATTGGCAAAATTGTCCTTGCCTGCTGTCCAAGCCAGTGGTGTGTGTGTGTGTGTGTGTGTGTGTGTGTGTGTGTGTGTGTGTGTTGTTTGTTGTATGTAGCTGTATAAGCTTTATTTTACACCATGGGTTTCACATTAGCTTAATTAATGTTTGATGTAAAATAAATGGAAAAAAAGAAAAGCCTTGGGTTGCTTTGAAGTTGAAATGTGCAAGACGCATCCATGAACACAAAAGGACATTTCCACCTTAACAGGCTCCTCTTTGTCTCCAAACTTCTGGCAGGTGCTAGGGTACTGTAGGCCCTCCCTTGGTCCTCCATAGACCATCATGCACCACAGAGCAACAGATGCATCCGGGCGTGGATTCTTGCTCATGTAGATTATCCCTAGAAATGCTTTGATCTTGGACTGCTTCTTCTCCCTTGCCATGGACAGGCTGACAGAAATACAAGCTGGCCAATGGTGGCACATGCACGTTATCCTGGCAGTTAGTTACCATAAGTTCCAAACCAGCCCGGGCTACATAGGAAATTCCAGGCCAGCCTGAACTACAGAATGAGAACCTGTCTCTAAAACAAATGAACAAAATCTAATGCTTAAAGCAGCTTAAGTAAGACGTGGTGATAAAGAGATACTATAGGCCAGAAACAGGACAGAACACTCCAAAGACAAATGAAAGTAGGCGGTGGACTAGGCCCTGGCTTGAATGATCCAGGCTGCTGCTTTACTCACCCTCCCACCTACCACCTTATGCCCCTAGTATGTGAGGTACACAGCTTTCTGCTACTGGCTTAACTGAATGTGGTTCTGACAAGCCCCTTTGCTCTCTGAGCTTCAGTTTCTTCATCTGTACATAAAGAGGATTAAGGAGGTCAATATAATAAACGACAACCATAGAATGGGAAAAAATATTTGCCAATCACGTATCAGATAAGAACCTGATGTCTGGAATGTATAAAACATGCTTAAGCTGGGCGTGGTGGCACACACCTTTAGTCCCAGCACTCCAGAGGCAGAGGCAGGCAGATTCTCTGTGAGTTCGAGGCCAGCCTGGTCTACAGAGTGAGTTCCAGGCACCTGGAGCTACAGGGAGACCCTGTCTCAAAAAGACGAAAAAAAAAAAAAAAAGCTTAAATTTTGAGGATGAAAAGATAATCTATCCTTTAAAATTGAGCAAGAGAATTCTATTTGGAGAAATAAACACTTCACAAAGAAGAGATATAAGTTTCCATTAACATGAGAAGAACTGAAATCTCATAGTCATGGCTAGAATAAAATAAAACAAAAATAAAAACCCCCAAAATAATAAATGTTGTCACAGATGCAGGAAAAAAATGGAACCTTTGTGCATTACTAGTAGAAATACAAAGCTACATAAGCTATATGCAAAGCAGTTCAAAATATTAAACCTAGAACCAAGCATGGTGGTACATACATATAACCCCAACATTGTGGAGGCAGAGGCAGGAAGATTGCAAGTTTGAGGCTAGCCTGAACTACATAGTGAGACCCTGTCTCAAAGAATAAAATAACAAAAATAACAAGACAAAATGTAAAAATGCATCTGTAATGCATATTGCATATTGCAAAATGCAAATTGTAAAAATGCATCTGTAATGCATAATGCATATTGCAAAAATGCATATTGTCTTAGTTTCATTTCTTTTGCTGTGATAAAATTCCTTAACAACAAGAAACTTAGTGGAGAAAGAGTTTATTTTAGCTCACAGCTTCAGGTTACAGTTCATCACTGTGGGGAAATCACAGTGGTAGGAGCTTGAGACAGCTGGTCATGTTACATCAATAGTCAAGAGCTAAGAGAAATGAATGCACGCATGCTCGCTTGCTTGCTTGTGTTCAGCTTGATTTCTGCACTCTTACGCAGTTTAGAAACCTCTGCCTAGGGAACGGCATAAGTTTGGGCTTCCCTCATTAATTAACCTAATTAGGACTATATTCTATAAATATGCCCAGAGGCCAACCTAGTGTAGACAATCCCTCACTGAGACTCTTTGCCCAGGTGATTTTAGGTTGTGTCAAGTTGACAACTCAAGATAGCCATCATACAAATGATCTAGTAATTCTTCTCCTTAGGTAGATACCTAGGAGTACACATTCATGTACAGACATATTCATGAAGGTTCATAGGAAGATTACTTATAATAACCCAGAGGTAGAAGTGACTCAAAAGTCTCAGCAACTGGCTAATGAACAGACAACATATATTCATCCAATGGAATATTGTTCGGCACTAGAAAGGAATGAAGCACCGATCTAAGCTATGATATGGATGAACTTTGAAATCATTGCACTAAGTACAAGAAGCCAGATACAAAAAAGCACATGTGTGATTCCACTTCTATGAAATGCTCAGAACAGACACATGCATAAAGACAGCAAACAGGTCAGTGGGTATAGGTGCAAGGGACAAAGGGGATGGGCTTTCTTGAGTGGGGGAACACAATGAAATCACTTTGAAACTACACAGTGGTGATAGCTGTCTGTAGTCAAAAATGCCAAATCGAGTACTTTATTTTTTGGTGCTTGGATTGAACTTAGGGCCTTGTGCATGCCAGGTAAGTGCTCTATGACTGAACTGTATCTCCAGCCCTTTTTGAATTGAACACTTGAAAGGGGAAAATTTGATATTATGTGAATCATAGCTCAGTTTAAAAAGACTGAACTATAGCAGTGGTTCACCAGTTTGGCGGAATCACAACTGCTCCAGAACTAGCCCCGCCCTGGCCCTGTGATTGTGGGCCTGAAAGCCTGTATGTTTAACATGTCCCTGGAGGGGTTCAGATGCAGCCGGGTTTGGGAACCTCAGGACTGGCACTCCCATTCTCAGCCTTGCCTGCATCTGTAATGGGAGGGACCTGTAAACAGTTGCACACAGCCTCTTTCTCTGTAGGAGCTGGCCCCTCTCGGGTTCTGCATGTCCTCAAACAGCCAAACCTCACACCCCAAGAAGGACCTGTTGCATTAGCCCCAGAAACAGACTCCTCTTGTGATCCTGCAGCCGCAGGGGGTTTTCCGACCTCTGCAGCCTCTGCAGTGGTCTGCTGGTGTTGGCTTCTCCAGGTGGGGGCTCCATCCTTAGCTCCGGCAACTGCCAATTCCTGGTCTGTCAAGCAGGCCATGTGGTAGAGGAACCTGAACCCCACTGGGGGATGTGACATAGGAGTGAGACCCAGGGATGACCCTCAGGTCCCTGGGAAACTGCACACTAGGGACAGCCTGGCTCTGCGGTCTGGCCCAGACTGAGGAAGGAGCTCTTAGAGAGGCAAGCCAGGCCAGGTCTTCAGCATGAGGCCCAAGCAAAGGAGTGCCTACAGCCCCTACAGTGCAAGCAAGGACACAAGTAAGAGTACAGGCCTAGAAGCCCCCTGGATCTTCTGTTGAGCTACAATCTGGGAGCTGGGGACTGGGGCCTTGGGAGGACTCTTTGCTTGCCTTACCTGTCCTGAGGCTCAGATTATCAGCCTCCACCCAATGCTACTGCAACAGTGGCACTCCCTGATCAAGGGCCAGCTGTAGGCCTGGCCCAATGTGACAGGTTCTGAGATACTTCATATAATCTTCACAATGACATCTGACAGTGGGAAGTTACTCTTCGCACTAGGCATGAGGAATGAGGACTCCAACACACATGTATTCACATAAGCAATATTTATTGAACATTGATTATGTATCAGGCACTCTTTCTCTGCTAAGTGTTAATAGTGAGGTCCATCTTCTTTTGGGGAGTCCATTCTGTCCCTGAACATTCTGTTGCTGAAAGTGACTGGGCTGACCTAGCAAGACATGTCCACTGGAGTCCATAAGTCCTCCTGCCTCAGTTGTCCCCATCTGTGCAGATCCCCTTCAATGGAAGCTCCCAGGCTGCCCCATGGCTAGTGGTTTGGGAATGGTGCGAAAAGTGCTATTCACATGCTGTCTTCATGGTTCTTTCCAGTCTCTTCATCCTAATTTAATTGGTTAGAGGCTACTTCTCTTAAAATAGGCTTACCTGGGGGAAACAAAAACTTTTAATACTTACCTTTGTGTCGTACTAAGTAATGAGATCCATGATATTTGTACTGGTTGCATTGTATTCCTAATAAACCTTAAAATCACTATGTCCAGCTGGGGGTGTGGCTCAGTGGTGGAACATAGCATGGGCAAGACCCTGGGCTCCATCCCCAGCACCACAAAACATAAAAAAAACCCCACAAACATGTCACTCATGCCATACAAATGCTGTCATGTGCTACTTATAATCCTCTATTACCAACCAGATGGGCATACTCTGAAGAAGTACGGGGATGGAAATATGGTTTCCTCTGCTGCGTGGAGGAGAATATGAGTAAAGAATATTTTCTCACTCATGTGGGAAGCAGCTTTGGTAACTGGCCCTCAGCTAGACCCTGAGCAGGGAAGGGCCCAGAAATACCCCACTGGAAGCCTGTGTGGAACACTAGGGAGGCCAGGAGGGAGAGAGGAAGAAGAGCAATGGCCAGTGGTGAGATAGCCTTCATACTGCTGCGTGACTCCTCATGACCCCTCAGTTCTTGATCAGTCACCCCCTCACAGAAGACCCAAGAAAAATGGAGCATTGAGGAAACCTAGCAGAGTGTCTGTGTTATGCAAAGTCTGTGTGAGCCGTTGGTATTTTCTCACAGTTGAGGCCAAGTTTATCCATATTTGGTAAGATCCTAGATCATGGAAGCTGCCTGGCCCTGATCAAGTGGCTTCATTGTGCCTCAGTTTCCCCACTTTACAAATATGGAGAGGAGACCTTTTTTACACTGTGGTTCTGAGGAGTAACTGACAAAAAAATGTGTGAATGGACATTGGTGAAGCCTCATCCAAATATTATCATTTTATTATCGTGACTATTGAAGCAATTCAATAAACATGCCTTGGCTACTTTGGTGCATAAGGCTGTGTTCCAGGCGCCTGAGTGCAGGGGAGAGAAGGGAGGTGATGGGTGTGGAGGGGTGCAGGATGAGCACATTACAGTTCTTATAGCCAAGGAGACAAAGCAGACAAACTGCTTGGCTTGAACCATATAAAATTGCCAACATTCAACTGTTTTTGGCTCTTGAGCCAATACTACGCTGACATCCGGCAAAGAAAGCAAAGTAAGCACAAAATTGCAGAGGGGAGGGGAAAGACTTTCTCTTACTGGAACAATAGGGGACTTGAGCTTTCAGAGTGGTGAAGGTCTTGAAGGGGTGGACTGCAGTGGGCTGAGGGCCAGCCAGACAGCCAGGCCTTGCAGGCTAGAAGGAGTGAGGGGCAGTTGAGCCCAGGGAACTGGGTGGGACCCATTGTGGAGGGTCTCAACTAGTGACTTTGAAATTGACCCTTGGGAGTTGGCAAACACAAATCCTGTTAATTCTTCCCTGCTTAGTGGGCTGAGTGGCTCACAGTGGCCCATCAGCTTTGTTGTAACTCTGCCACAGAAGGCTGAGGTGGCAACAGGAAAAATGAATTAGCCGAAGAAAGAAGGTTCTGATAGTGAGGTGTGAAAATGAGTTCTAGAATGACCAAGAAAGGCTGAGGAATGTTTTCTCCTGGAGACCTTGAAAAGTAGGGAAGTCTCTCATCTGTCTTGTTCCAGAACAATTCTGCCCAGAGGTAGGGGGATGGACCAGATGACCTACTTGGGTTCTTTCCAGTCTGAAGTCTTGGTGAGCTCATTGTTCCCTCTTCCTCTGGATGGGGCAGCCTCACCCACACTCATTGGGGTTATTCCTGCCCTTAGAGATTCCAGGTTCCCAAAGCCACAGCTCTTCCGGTTGATGATTCACAACAGTGTCAGCAAAATTCATCCCAGCGTCTAGCCGCCATCCTCCTTGCTGTCAGCCTGAGTCAGCACAGCCTTTCTCTTCCCAGAGTCCTTTGGAGGTTAAAGAAAAAAAAAGCATAGGTTAGATTCCTTATATAGTTAAGCCCCTCCCGTTCAGCTTCACCTTCTCAGAGACAGATCCTCACTGACAGTGAATTTTTGACTCAAAGAGCCTGGACTCAAGTCTTGACACATTGTGTGACGTTGAGAAAGTCGTTTAAGGGCAGGAAGTATTGAACTGACTTTGGTAGATTGTTTTCTTTATTAGTCTCTGGTGATAGCTGTTATTTCACTGTGCAGCCTGTCTGTAATACCCTCTGGCCCACAGAGCTACTACAGCAACAAAAACATATACACTGGCTGGGCATGGTGGCTCATGTCTCCAGTCTCAGTATTTCAGAGGCAATGGCAGAAGGATCAGGAGTCCAAGGCCACCTTGGGCTACATAGTGAAGCCCTGTCTCAAAAATAAAATCAAATAAAAACAAAACCCCCTACATACTGCATGGAAATGATATATAAACCAAAAAGTGCCGGGCAGACACTAAGAATCACAATATCTCAACCCTAGTCACATCTTTAGGCTGCCTTCCTTTGGTTCAGAACTCGCCTCCATCTTAGCTCTTACTGCATTGGGCTGCCATATGCTACATGGAAGTGCTGGGGATGGAACCCGGGGCCTTATGTATGCTTAGCAAGTGTTCTACTGCTGAGCCATCCCATTTCCTGCAAGCCTTTCTTTGGCACGTGTGCTTACTTAATTCTCCAGGGTGTGTTGCTTACCTTGCCCCACAATAACATTCATGAGGCATGCCTTGAGTGGCTGGCAGATGCACAGCTTTCCTCTGCCTTCTAATGCCATCAGAGTTCCAACCATCCTACTTTGTCTGGGCTCCAGACCCATACTGCCTCCCCACAGGAAAGCTAACTTCCTCCCTGTTGCCTGCCACTTAGCGAGCTTGCTTTCAACCTTGCTTTCAACACACTGACCTTGGCCAGCTGGACTTCTGTCCTCAACATGTGGCTCCAACTCCTCTCTTTAAGATCTTCACACTATTCTACTTCCCTTGCACTGCCAGGGTACTGAACAAATAAACGACATACCTCAATTTCTCAAACATGTGCACTTCCTACTTCTGTGTCTCAGCTCCAGCATGTCTTCCACAGAAATGTCCTCCCCACCCAGTGTCCCCATTTGTGAAGTCTTTTCTGAACACTCACACTCTGTACCACCAAAGGTGATTTCAACATCCCATGTGGCCCCATCACAGAATGACAGCCTTTGCAGGGCTCCTTCATATCTACCTTCTCAGGAGTCACCTGCATCTCCCTGTGTGACCGTGGTCAAGTTCCTGCCTCTGTTTTGGGCCTTGGCCTTCAATTTCTATCCATGTTCAATGACTCTCCCCAAACTTGCCATCCCATGACCTGCCCTTTGGGGGGTCGTGGAGGACAAGACATAAAAGAGTCCCAACTAGGGCCTTCGAGATTTGACAGCACGTGCCCAGCTCCCAGGTCTACAAATCAGTTTCTCAGATATTACATGTTAATTGACTTGCTTAATAAAGGGATAAATAAATATCTACTTAACATGATTACTGTCAGAGGCCTGAGCTACGGAGCCTTTCCATCCTTAGGATTTTATTGCAGGAGAAGCTAATTAGCTCTAATTAGGCAACTCCCAGGTGCTTAAGACAGAGAGGATCGGGAGAGAAAGGGCTGGAGAAGTGAAAGACAAGAAGGGAAGGGGCAGGAAGGCAACCTGTCTTGCGCCCATCACTCTCTCCTATGTGGGGCCTCTCAAGCCTGGCTTGGGGCTCTTCCAGAACATCAAGCTCAGAGACCCTTCAGGCACTTAGTTCTTAACTCCTTGTCTATCTGGGATAGGGGAAGGGATCATCTGAAGAAACTACTGGGTGCCAGGCACTGTAACAGCCATGTTGTATGCACAATCTCATTTGATCCTCAGGGTGACCTGTATAGCTATTGCTCTATTTTATAGATGGGGAAAATGCACTAAGTCAAGCACAGGAGAAAGCAGAAGAGCATGGCTTGATCCAGTTCTGAGACCAGGTGTGTTGTCTGACCTCTGCTCCTCCTCTAGGGGGGAAGTGCAGGGAGTCTGCAAGGGACTGTCATAGGCAAGGGTATCCCTTGGCTATAGTGCAACTTTGTTGGGGGCACTCTGCCAAGAGAAGTTTGACACGGTGAACCAAACTGGCCATAGCCAGAGCTGACACTGTATCTGGGAGAGTAGGTTATCTTTTGGATCATGAACACCTCCTCCATGAATCAAGGCTCCTTCCTGCATGACTCAGACCCCTGTCCTCAAGGAGTACATGTTCTCTGGAAATCTGTAGCTACTTGAGCAGCCCATCATTTAAGTGCAAAATGTAGATAAAGTGAACCAGGTGTTGGGAGCGCATCAGGAGGTGGATGATGAGCTCCAGGCCAGCCAGGGCTATACAGTAAGATGCTGCCTCAAAAATGATGTCCATAAAGAACAACATCCTATTCTGTCATGTCATTACTCTGAGAAAGGTTCCTAGGGTTTGAGATTGTCAGTTGGTAAACTAGGATTTCTTTCCACGAGACTGTTTGGGGCGGGTAAAGGAGTATAAGTTTGAATCTAGGTTCTGTTCTGTCATTTCTTAGTATGCTCTTGGGTATGCCCCTTTTTGCCTCTGTCTGTCTTTACTGCACCATTTCTGGACCTGATATCACAGCTCTTACCTGGTCAGACAGTCTCTTCGCTGGCTTCTTTGCGCCTCTGTAATCCATTCTTACACTGTGATTGGACGTGAGACAGGTCTTGTGACACTCCCCCAACTGAGTCCTTCAAAGTCCTTGCTGGGAGACTGGCACTGTTGTACCTCTGTCCACTATTCTGACCTCATTTTAGGCTACATTCAGTAACAAAGGTCTACCATATTGGCCTTCTTAGTGTTACCTGAGAGATGCTTATCTCATTTCTGCCTCAGAGCCTTTGTGCTTACTGCTCCCCTGACTTCAGTGCTCTGGCCCTAACCATTTTCTTTGCTGGCTCCTTATTTTTTGGTGTCCCACTAGAGGTTGAACCCAAGGTTTTGAGCATGTGAAGTCAGAGCTCAACCACTGAGCTACATCCTCAGTCCCTTTCTGAGTTTCCCAGTCTGACTTTGCACTCACTCTGTTGCCCAGGCAGATCTTAAAATTTCCATTCTCCTGCTTCACCTTCCCAAGTAGCTGGGATTAGAGGCCTGCACCACCAGGCCCAGCTTCCTGCTTGGTCTTCAATAATACCTCCTCAGAGACATATTTCCTTAAATGGCAGTATCTCTTTTGTTCTCAAATCAGTACTCTTTTGGGTGCCTTCCAAACACAATTGGTAATTATTTTTTGCTTCATTTTAAAATGTGTTTATTCACTATTTCCTTCCTCTCACATAGACACACCATGAAGTTAATGACTGCTTTCATCACGAGTGTACCTTAGACAGTGTTTGGCACATAGTAGGGCTTCAGTGTAGACTTGTTATGCAGACAGATGGTAGATGCTTGCAGCAATGAATGAATGAACAGTTCTTAAAGCTGCTGTAAGGATTAAATGAGCTAATGCATGTTAAATGTCTGGCAGGGAGCCCAGCAAAGAGCACAGCTCAATAGCTAACCTTGGAATGTGCATGTAACCTGTGGGCTGGCGTACAGCTGCTTCCTGAGCCAGGCTCACCTTAGCCAGCTAGCCCTCTACCCTGACACCCTGATCCCCACAAGGCCCAGTTCCAGCCGTTCTAGAAACAACCTGTTCTCGCCTGTAGGTGGTGCTATGCTGGAGTGGAAAGCTGATTGTTGGTGTTAAACCATTAGTAGACAAAGAGGGCCCATGGTGGGAATATTTACAACAAGGAAATATGCAAATGATAAACGCCAGGACTACCTGCTGCCTCTGGCTCCCTGAAGAGCCATTTTATCAGTACACTATAGGCAGACTTCACTTCTCCTGCCCAGCTCTCAAAGTGCTATGCCCTGTGTTCCCTGCCTACACTGAGTCCACAGCCTTGAAGGCCCAGCCTCAATGTTGATTCCTCCACTGCTGCTGACAGCCTCTGTGCAACCAAGCAGGAGTCCCCAAGCTGGCATGTCTATATATTCATTTCTGTTCTTTTTCTCTGAGCATGCATGAGAAACTTACTTTAAAACCCTGGAGGCAGAAGCATAGTTTACGTCTTTTTTTTTCTGTTCCCCCATGGCACCTGGCACAGGCTCATGGACAATAGAAGCACTTCCTAAAGGCTCACAGCAGCAACTTGCTAGAGAGGCAGAAAGGTAGGCCAGGGAAACAAGAGCTCTGCATTTTGGCTCAACCGTTGATTTACAGAGGGACTGCTAGCCAGTTTCTTGCCCTTTCTGGCATCAGTGTACCCATCTGGAATGATGTTCATAATTTCTAAGCTTCTTTAAGCTGCTAGGCTTCAAATGGCTCATTCGCTGACTGATACACTAAAGGATATTAGTTCTTTTCTGGAAAACCCCTTAGATAACCTTCAAAGTAAGATTTGGCCCATCCAGCATAAGAGAAGATGTCAAATGACTAAGGAATATTGAACTCAAGACCTCTGCTTTGCAGAGAATAACAGACAGGCTTTACTTGAGCACTTAATCTGTACTGGGTATGATTCTAAACACTTTATTTATGTGGATTAGCTAATTTAACCTTCACAATAATGATGCTAAAAGGTGTATACTATTGTCAATATTCATTTGATAGATGAGGAAACCATAGGTCAGAGATGTGAAATAACTTGCCCAGGTCATCCAATGGGGAGGTAGAATTGAGACTTGAACTTGGCAGCCTGATTTTGAAGGCCATTCCATAACCATTCTGCATTACCTCTCAAAGGAACTGGCTTCATCTCAGAGGCCTGGGGCTACCAGATAGATAGTCAGCTACTTCCCCACCACAGCTCAAATTATCCCATTGCAGTCCAAACTTTACCTATTGGCAGAAGTCCTTAGAAGAAATGTCACTTCTTGGTCCCTCCATGTCTTAGCTATGTGACCTTGAGCAAGTCCCTCCGTTTCTCTGAGCCTCAGCTGTCATGTCTGTTTCACACAGGAATCTGTGAGGATCAAGAGAGGAAGGAAATTAACATGGGGAGGGCACAATGCTTTCAATAGCCTCTTCTGAATCTCCTAGCGGCCCCTAAGGATAAATGATTTCTCCCATTTTATATAACTATACTCAGAAAGGGTAATGGCTTCCCTAAAGCCTCAGAGTCAGGAGGAGTAGAAACAAAATTCAAACCCGAGAAGCAATGCTCCTTTTGTTTAAACAAACTCCATTTTAGAGCAGCTTAAATATTACAGAAAATTTAAAAAGAGCATAGCACTCCTCCCTTAGCTATAGGGGACATAGCTCCAGACTCTCACTGGATGCCTAAAACCATGAGCACTACTGAACCCAATAGATATGCTCAGATCTTTTCACCTTTTCACTAAGAAAGCACTTTCAGGCTTCTCTTTGACACACCTGAAATGCCACCATCACTACCCTTACATCTTGGAGCCATTAATAGGCAAAAATAAGGGGTATTCTAACACAAGTACTGTAAGAACACAACAGATACAATAACCAAGGCAGCCACCATTCGACTAGCAGCATATACAGCATGTACACAGGGGGCACAGAGAAGCCTGACATCCCTGGCAGGGCAGGGTAGAATGACTCAAGCTTCCAGCATGCTGCTCAAAACAGTGAACAATTTAAAGCTTGTGAAGTGTTGATTTCTAGAAGCTCCTATGTGAATACATTTGGACTAGGGTGGCTAGCTGAAGCCTCAGAAAGTGAAGTCTCTGATAAAGAAAACTACTGTATATCCAATTTCCATTACTCGGTTCCCAGTTTCCTTTCATCTTAATATGTAATTAAGATGATACATTTATCTGAATTAATAAACTGAAATTTGGGGGCTGGAGAGATAGCTCAGTAGTTAAGAGCACTGGCAGCTCTTGCAGAGGACCCGGGTTCATATCCCAGTACCCACATGGCAACTAACAACCGTCTGTAATTCTGGTTCCAGGGGATCCGACACCTTCTTCTGACTTCTGCAGGTGTTGCACCTCTGCGGGCATTGCACAACACGGGTGTACTAACATAATGCATGCAATACATTCATACACATAAAATAATAAATAAAATATTTTAAAAATTAAAAAACCCGAAGTTTATACATTATTATCATTTCAAGTTAGAGGTCCTTAGTTTTTTCATACTGTCCTTTACCCTTTCCAGTCTCCATCCAGGAATGACATTATGTTTAGTCATCATGTCTCCTTAGGTTTCTCTCTGCTGAGAGAGTTTCTCAGACTTACCTTGACAGTTTTGAGGAATAGTGCTCTGGTATTTGGTACAATGCCCCTCAACTAGAATTTGAATGATGTTTTTTCTCAGGATTAGATTGGAGTTAAGGGTCTTAGAGAGGAAGAGAACAGTATATCAAAGGTTTATTCTATTAATGTGATTTATGTAGACACGAACTTGATCATCTGGCAAAGGGAGTATGTATTGGACTTCTCCACTGTAAAGTTACTCTTTCTTTCCCTCATTTCCATAAGCCACTTTTTCGAAGGAAGTCACTATGCATTGGCCCACTTAAGGAATGAGGAATGGGAAGACACGCTTCCCTCCTCATGGGAGGAAGAGCAACATAAATTATTTGCAATTCTTCTGCTCCAGAAATGCACTTCTTCTCTTCTAAGTATTTATTTATTTAATTGTTTATTTATATCACTATAGATTCATGGACATTTGCCATGTGCTTTAGGTTAATATCCAATACTATGTTATTTATTTTGTTGCTAAACCTTCTCCAGTTTGGCCATTGGAGGGTCTTTCAGCTAACTCCCACTTCCCTTTGCATATCCCCATCACTGTGGGTTTTGTATTTTGAGCACTTCATTTCTGGCACTACAAAACACGCCACACTCATCTTGTATGTTTCCTGCTTCAGCCCAGGGATCAAACACTCATGGAAGGAGCCTGGTTCCTAGATCATATTAGAAACCAAGATCTGGTGCTGGAGAGATGGCTCAGCAGTTAAGAGCACTGGTTGCTCCTGCAGAGGACCCAGGTTCTGTTCCCAGCACGAACATGGCAGCTAACAACTCCAGTTTCAGGGGATCCAACAGCCTCTTCTGGCCTCTGGGAGTTTGCACACACACAATGCATATATATATATATGCAAAACACTCATACATGTAAAATAAAAAATAAGAGGATAGGGCTAGAGATGGCTTAGCGATTAAGAGCACTGACTGCTCTTCCAGAGGACCCAGATTTGATTCCCAGCACCCACAAGGTGGCTACGAACCATCCTTAACTCCAGTTCCAGGGGAATCCGAAGCCCTCTTCTGACCTCTGTGGCATTGCATGACATGGGTGCACTCACATACATGCAGGCAATACACTCATACACATAAAAAAGTAAAAATAAGCCGGGCGTGGTGGCACACACTTGTAGTCCCAGCACTTGGGAGGCAGAGGCAGGCGGATCTCTCTGAGTTCAAGGCCAGCCTGGTCTATATAGTGAGTTCCAGGACAGCTGGGGCTACAGGGAGACCCTGTCTCAAAAAAAATAAGTGAATAAAAAATTTTAAAAAGAAACCAAGATCTGGGCACTTGGCATGTTTGATTCTATAGGACCCCCTTGGCTAACAGAGCAAAGCAGTGTGTGTGTGTGTGTGTGTGTATGTATTCTAGCTGGGTCTGTACACATACCTGTAAATACTCCTGTGTGTAACCATCTGTAACTCTGTGAAGCTACCATAGTTCATCCTACTGTCTCCCTGCCTATTCCAGTGCATTATTCCAGCTCTCCCTTGCTTTTCCATAAGTACACTGCCCTCCAACAGTGCACAGCCTGGCTCCTGCCATCCACCATCCAACCTCACACTCTTTCCATGGCCCTTGCTCCCAAACACCTGCCAGGTTCCCAAGGCTTACCTGGCAGCTGTCAGAGGGAATAGCTATGCTCATCTTTCCTGGGCTCTGGGTGGCCCTCAGTGACTGGTTGTGATTTTGTGGCCTGGGAAAGCCCCTTGGTTTGGTTTCTATGGGAAGTCCTCAAAGGTCTGGGATGGTTCCATGTACCAATGCCTGTCTGTGGGTGATTGAGACATTGAGCATAGAAAGCTCCTTGCTCATGTTGCAGCAGCCCCTCCAACATTGCCTGGAATGCTGGATTTACTGCCCCCTGTCCAGTCATCCTCCCCTCTAACCAGTTACAGACTCTCCTGTTCAATCTTGTGCTTCCATCTAGGCTGAGTGTGCTAGAGGACCCTCAGGAATCCCAGGTTCAGACAATCTTTAGCAGGAGGGTTTGCTTTGGCCGCAGTTCAGGTTAGATCAGTTCAGTGATGACCTCCTTGGAGCACTCTGTCCAGTGACCTCATGTGAGCAGGGCCCCCTCGTCAGCCTCAAATCTCAGGGGCTCTGCGCTTTAAAGGTCTTCTTCTTACAAGTGCTCCATTTTTTTCTTCTGCTGCCTAGTACCTGCCAGAGCTGGCAGTGGCTCCCAAGTGACATTCTCTGAGCTCAAACCTAGATCAAGTCAGTCCCAGCCTGTTTCTGCTCTTTGGGGTACCCTTACTGGCACACAAGTGTCAAGAAGATTTCCTGAACATTTCCAGGACTCACATGTATGGTGTCTTCCTGGGACTCTGGGGTTAGGCCCAATTCCACGAAGCTGATCTAGCTGACAGATTGTTCCTGCTGGCTGACATGGTACCTATTTTGCAGGATTACAGGACGGGTTAGGTTCTAGAATGATGTTTACATGCTGACTTATGGGTGATTGAAACTATTTCTATAGGAAGGATGCCAAGATCCACATACTTTTAGGGCAGTCCTTCTTTGGATCGTCTGGAATTAAGACTATGCAGTGTCCAAACTGCAAGGGAATTTTGAAGACATTTTGCACAAGGCATTCTTTGTGCGCATTTGACAACCTTTGTCCTAGTCTCACTCTAGAATCATGGCTCCAGCCTAGAATGTCTAGAAATTGAGAGACGAATAAATCCTGGTTCCTGTCCTCCAGTACCTCCTAGTCTAATAGGGACACAAACACATTGTCACTTTAAATATACTAAAAAGAGCAACAGTAATAATAGTAGCAGATACCACTTTCTGAGCTCTTACTATGTCCAAGCACTAGGTGCTTTGCAAGCCTCATTACTGTTTGTTCTCAATGAGATTGCAACTGGATCTTACTATTATCCCCACAGAGGAGGCAACTGAGATTTGGCAATGCGAATCTGGCCCATGTGTGAGAGCCAAGATTGTAGCTCAGATCTCCCCAGTTCCACAACCTGAGTTCTTTTACACTCTTGGGCCTTGAACCTGCAGCCAAATGGGGTAAGGCGACTTGCCCAGAAAGAAAGGGGCTGAATCCAGTGTCCTTTGCCCTCAGCTCTGCAGAGACGCTGTGGTGCTTGGCATGTGTCCATGAGCCTAGTTCCCTTCTTCTGCCATGGTCTCATCTCCTGGCATGGTCCCAAAACCAGGCAGGCCATGTGGCTAGCACATCTTCCTCTCCGCACTGCCAGGCCGCAGCTGGCCCACCTTTGCATGCCCCCTCCAGTGCCCAGCTCCCTCTCCTCAGCCAACCACACAGTCCTCCTTCCGTTCAGCATTCCTGCCAGCTGGTGTGTGAGCCCTGTGCCAGGAGGCGAGGTTGCCATGGCAGCTGTGGAGGGCTGGGGGGGGCACCCTGTGCAGAGCTGCTGACCCCCCTGGGAAGGGAAGCTGTGGCCCCAGGCCTGGTAAGTGCTTTGGCAGGTCACCTCAGATGGCCTGCCCCCACCTGCCCTGGCCTTCTGCCCATACCGTGTGTGCTTTAAGAGCTCTCACCACATAGAGAAAGGGATGAGCTGGGGAGGAAAAATGCCCAGGCCCTTCAGAGCTCAGGCCCAATATAGCAGAACTAATTTGAAATGTCACTTAGGGCAGTCTCACTCCCAGCCAGCAGAAAGCTGGTTTATTTACATAGTTGGCTGTGGCAGGAGGCCAAGAACCCTGCCATGCTCAGGCATAGGGGATGGGTGGCTGGGAGCCGTGGTTGTGGCCCCTTGGCCTGGAATCTTGCTCTGACTCACCATCTGGAAACTCCTGTGGGCACAAGGGCCCTCATGCATGCCTTCCCTCACTCCAGGCAGTAGTCCCCTGCCCTCAGGCCCACCTCCTTTTGAGATCTATGGCAAGGCAGGAATACTAGTGACTGCCTACGTGCCAGTTTATGGCAGGCACGGTTTTCTGACTGAGACCTTACCAAAGAGGAGTTATCAACGCCATGTCCCGAGTGAGGAGCTGAGGCTAGGATGTATGATTTTCTTGTGGTTCTATAGTCATTAAGAAAGTGGGTACTGATATTCAAATCCAGGTCAATCTGTCTCCTGAGGCCATGTCTTTCCCCCTCTATCTATGCTCTGTATCTGGAGTCCTTGGCTTCTATCAGCCAAGGCACCATCCAGGATGTGGCCTGCATAAACCACTAGACCTGTCAGTTGATTACCAGTGGTGTGTGTGTGTGTGTGTGTGTGTGTGTGTGTGTGTGTTACTGTGAATCAAACCTAGGGCCCTGTGCATACTAAGCAGGTGTATATATACCTTTGAGCTACATCTACCAGCTCTTGATGCCCTTTTTAAGCAGAGCCCCTATGGGCCCTCCTGGATTGCCCAGTGAACTGCTGATCTGGGAGCCAACAGGCCTAGGAAGGTCAAGATAGGTTCAGACCTCCAGTAAGAGAATCGAGGTCCTTTCTGGTACCAACTTGTGTGCTTTAGCTATAGGAACACCCAGTTCCCTAGCTGAGATAGGTGTGTGGGAATGACAGACTTTGATCCAGTATGTCCCCGATGTGCACTGAGCATCTTCTCTCTGACTAGAATGGTGTTGGATATTGAGAGCTTGGGGAGAAAGATACAGCCCCTGGTCACAGAGATCTTTGAGTCATTCCTACCACCTATAATACTATTATATGAAGGGCTAAAAATGAGTGGTCTGTGCCAGGATTTATTTCAATGTGCTTGTGTGGGTTAATTTATATAATCTCTCATCAAGGCTGTGAGAGAGGTCCTATTGCTATTCGCAGATGAAGAAACAGAAACCTTGAGAGATAAAGTGTTTTGTCCAGGGTCACCCAGCCAGAAAGAGACAATGGTGGGTTCTGATTCATGCAGACTGTTGTCAGTGTCTATACTTACACTTAATCCAACATTATCTAGCATGACAAGTAAAGGACTGTACACAGCAGTTGAGGAGCCTGAGGGTGAGATGTAGAGCAGGCTTGCCAAGGGCACTGAAGTGGGTAAGCACTGGAGAAACTTACCAGTTGGAGACCCTTCCTTGAGTACTTCAGGGTGTTGCTCGAGAGAAGGGTGCTGGAGGTGGCTCAAGCCACCCTTAAAGGAATCTGAGCATTCTGGCAGGCTATGTCTCAGTTTTTCTTAGGACTTTGGCTACCTCTTGGGGCACAGGGATTCAGCCTGCCAGCCAGCCAAGGGTTAAGTATCCAGGGAACCTACTGGAGAAGGACCTGCCTACCCTCCTGCCATGGCTCTGGGGAGAGGACATGACCAAGATCAGCTGGTCATTAAGGATGCTGGAGGGGCACTGGAGTGTATGGAGAAAGCCAGAACCCAAGACCACAGTGTGACAGGTAGCTAGCTGGCGAGCAGGCCCTGGGCTGAGGGGAAAAACACAGGGCCAGGTAGGGAAGAGGAGTCACTTGGCCTGGAGACTCTGTTCGTTAAATGCTTCTCCTCAAGGGTTAAGACCAAGGGAATGACCATGGAGGGAAGGCTCAGAGTAGAAATGGTAACATGGTCTGATGGATAGGGCAGGTAGCTTCAAGTCTCAGACAATCCAAGCCACAGGAGATGAGACGGCTCTGATCCAAACTCTAAATTGCTACGTGCTTGCAAGTGACTCATTTAACTTTCTGGGATTTTTCGGAACAGCTCACAAGGGTATAAAGAGATCTCTGCAGTGCTAAGAGTTAAGATGTCCTCTTCCTGTCCTGGTCTTCCCTCCCCATCCCCACCGTCGGATACCTGCCATGCATCCCCTCAGCACAAAGGAAAGCCCAGGTCTGCCTTTACAAGCATCATGAACTCTGGAGGTTTTTATCCCAGAAATGTTTCTTCACCTAGAAACCTAAGGGGGAGTAGGCAGGAGGGCAGCTGATACATGGGAAGACACCCCTGCCAAGGGCCAACTTGGCTCAGAACTGCTGCTGAGGCTGACTTGAAGAAACATGACAGCACCGTCTGATACATCAGAGATACAGCTATGGACCTGGCGGGGGTGAAGAGGTGGGGGGTGGAGGCAACTCTATACTCGCCTGAGTTCAGCCCACTGATCAAGGCAATCAGGATATGGCATCAAAGGCTTCTGTGAATTGAAAGAGGTGTCATGGAAAACTGGGAACCATCCTCTTGTTCCTGTAACCTCTTCAGCTGGTTTAGGATCCCAATGATCTGTGAGTTCCATGGGATCAGCAGCTTTCCATCCATACTGCAGATGGGACAGCATCACAGTTGATCTTTAAAAACAGGTGAACAGGCGGGGTATGGTGTCAGAAACCTTTAATTCCAGCAGTTGGAAGGTTGAAGCAGGAGAATCATGAGTTTGAGGATAGCCAAGGCTACAAGTGAGACTCTGTCTCTAAAAATGAATGAAATTAAATTTAAAAAGTAAAAGCAGGTGAGCAGCAGAAGTTGCTCCTGGGTGCTGGTGAGCCAGTGCTGAACAGGGAGCACACAGTGGGAGTGACTTTCAGGTTTTCTGAAATGCCATGGAGTTTCCTCCAAACATTTGGGACAAATATTCTAAGTTCTAGCTCCTCCAATGCCCCTTTGCTAGCCCCACCACCTGCCCTCTCTCCTATACCCCTTTGGTGGCTCTCTACTCTCCCCAAGGGTTCCCACTCCACTACTCCCTCCTGCTCCTTCTTTCATCATAAAGTTTCCAGTCCTATGATCAGACTAGCCACAATGAAGGGCATGTTTCCATGTGTTCCCAGCCTTTGCCTGTTCACTGTTGTCCCCAGAGTAGGCACCCAGGTACCAGCTGGGTCCCCGTGAACCCTGTGTGGACATGACAGTTGCATTCTGATGGGGTTTCTCTGCCTTAACAGAGGGAGGTCAACTTAACGTAATGGAAGGGAGACAAAGGGAGGGAGGGACTAATAGGACAGAATGGAACTCTCAGCTGTACACAGGCTCCAAGGACTCTAGCAACAAGGCTTGTCAGGCCCACTGAGGCACACCTAAAAAGCGCACGAGCCTAGAGCAAGGTGCTTTCAAGCATCTGTGCAAGCAGCAGGTATGTGGGCTTGGGCTTCACCTTCCCTATACAGTCCTCAGCCCCATGAGAGCTCCTGTGGGAAACTCACTCACACAAGTAAGCTCAGGGCATGGCAGTAGTTGTCAGAACCATTCGGGTTTCCCCAACTCTGTGCCTGGCCCTCATGATCCCTGCACCTACCCCAAGAGTCACACAATACTCCTCCTCCCTCCTTCCCAACCAGGCAATCACTAAATCATTAAGCCCTACCCATCTCAATGATTAGCCCCATTTCCTATCTGTCCTTGACTTGTGCCTTTTACTGTCACCGTGCCACTCATTCAAGTGATAAGGACACTCTGCTATCATTGACTAGGTGCTTCAGGTAGGCCAAATTCTGTGATGAACAGTCACATAGATTTACCTCTCTTAACACTCTCACTGAGAACCCTCTAAGAGGTGTACTGGTTTTTTTTTTTTTTTTTTTTTTTTGGCACTGTTTTATAGAGGAGAGAAACTAAGGCCCAGAACAGCGTGGCCCAGAGCTTGCTCAAAGACATTTAAGCTCAGGCAGTCTAAGCTTAGAGCTATAGAGTCACCAAGCTCCTGGCCCCTCCTTAGATGCTGCCTTACTGTTCCCTTTTTCTTCCACCTCTCACTCGCTGCCAAGGCTGTTTCTGCAAAGCTTGACTCTGGCACGGCTAAGAATCCACCCTTGGCTCAGAGCCCCATTCAGGCTTGTTTAAAGCATCCACCCATCTCCTTACTACCATTATCCCAGTCCGGGCTGCCAGCATTTCTTCCCTCTCATGTAACTATCAGCTGCTTGAGGGCAGGAGCTGCATCTGTCTACTTCACCAGCAAAACTCATTACACAGATGAGCTGACATACACTGCATCAACAATGGGCACCATGTCTCCTGTCTTTGCCCATCCAATACTTTATCCACACTAAAGCAGGATGGATCTTTTCAAGTACAGCTCTGGAAAACACAGACCCTAAGCTTTAAATAGAGCAAACAAAGGCAAGGTGGTCCACCAGTTACACTCACTCTGCTCGTGCTGTTTCGTCAGCCCAACACCATGTGCTGCCTTCCCTCTGTTCTCTGAGTATCTCCACCTTCTCTGTCTGTTGTGGCAGTCACTACCTGCTCTTACCTGCTCTTAGGGGCTGAGTACTTGGAATGTGACTACTCCGAATTGAGCTGTGTTGTCAGTGCAAAGTACATGCCAGAATTTGAAGATGAAGCATGAAAAAGAATGTCAAACACGTCCATGATTTCATGTTAAAATGAATATATTTAAGATATATTGGTATAACAGGCACTTAGAAGCCACCTTTGTTAAAAAGTATTGATTCTTCACTTTGGCCCACAAGATGGCTAAAACCAGGAAAGATAAAGCCTCGGCCTTCTTTTTGTATCCGTTTCCTTAATTTGACTCAGACTCCCACTTGACTCCGCATATGAATGATAATCATTATGGAGTGTCTACCTAACCTGCTTCAAAATTGAAGGCTTAGGCCGAGAGTGGTGGTGCACACCTTTAATCCCAGCACTCAGGAGGCAGAGGCAGGTGGATCACTGTGAGTTTGAGGCTAGCCTGGTCTACGTAGTGAGTGCCAGGCCAGCTGGGGCTACAAGGAGACCCTGTCTCAAAAAAAAAAAAGAAGGTTTAGAAATAAGAGTCAATGGGATCTGGAGAGATGGCTCAGGGGTTGAGAGCACTGGCTGCTCTTACAGAGGACCCAGGTTCGATTCTCAGCACCCACATGGCAGCTAACAACTGTCCATAACTCCAGTTCCAGGGGATTCAATGTCCTTTCCTGACCTCCAAGGGCATTGCATGACACAGGTGTACCTACACACATGTAGGCAATACATTGTACGCTTAAAATAAAAATAATAAATAAAATATAAAAATGAAATAAGAGTCAATGATCTGTGATTCTAGGAACAGTAATGCCTGACAAGACAGGCTTTTCTTCATGAAGGTAATTATTTATAATGGAGATGCTTCACCCTGGAACAGATGGTCTTGTAGGTGCCTCATTGGTTCCCTTAGGGCCATGACAGCAACTTACCACAACTTGTCAACCACCTTGTAGAATTAGAGCTGAGATGAAGATGGGTGGGAGCACCCTTGAGCAGGACTCATCAATTATATACATCTCTTGACTGCTGCCCCAATTCTTCCTCTATCTAATCCTAAAGCTCATGTCAGTGCCTCAAGAATAAACTTGGGATCAATAAATTCTCTTTATTTGTTCCTATTCCCAATGCATTGGTTAAATACCCTTTCTCTGTTCTTCACTATTCCTTATCTCTTTAACCGGCATATTGAGAAGAGTGGCAGAGTCTAACCAGTTGGGGCTGCTGGAGCCTAGGCTTTTGCCTTAAAAATCTCTGGGTTACACTGGGTTCCCCTTGACTTTTTTTATGTGCTCTCCTAAAAAATTCCAAGCTCCATAAATGACTTGAGTAACATTTCTATTGGACAGTACTGATGGAACCTCTAAGGGCTTCCTAGTACCTGTTGGAGGCATCACTCTCTGCAAAACTCTACTGAAATCTGGCTTGGACTAAACCTGTTGAGCTGGTTGAGCATAGCTAAACTAAAGTGAATACTGTGGTGATTCTTGAAGAGCTGGCTGGATATACCAAAGGCTCCCGGCTAAGGTAATCTCATCTTTGCTATTGCCTTGATGACTAAGGTCTTGGCCTCTGAGGAGCAGCTGTATCCTGGAAAGGTAAGAACAGGAAAGCTGGGTTTTCTCTTGTGGGTAGAGGGGCCCAAAAGAAAGAGAACTCATTGCACAAGAACATGAGCATCGTCCTATATCAAAGAAGAGATTCAGAGGAGGGATCTGTAGTCAAATGGTTTATCTCAAAATCCAGCTGTGCTCTGTGAATATATATAGGCTGAGTTTCTGTGAATAGATATAGGCTGTGAATATATATAGGCTGAATTTTCTAACCTGAAAATTCAAGTCCAGGGTGCTCTAAAACCAAAAACGTTTTATTTTCAAGGTGGAGTCAACATCACAAATGGGAAATTCCTCAGCTGACCTCATGTGATGGGTCAGTCAGAACACTGACATACTAATACTGTCTAAATTTTCCCTCCTAGACAGTGATGGTGGTGCACAACTGTAATCTTAGCACATGAGATGATGAGGCAGAAGGATAACAAGTTCAAGGCCAGCCTGGACTACAGAGTGAGACCTGATTTCAAAAAACAAAAACAAAAAATGTTACTTTCAGATTCTCTGAATAATATGTATTTTCAAATAACTTCATCAGATGAATTTCATGTTTAGACTTAGAATCATCCTCAAGGTATCTCATTATGTATATGATAATATTCTAATACTCTAATACTTTTAAAGTATGTTAGTATATGATAATTGTTGAGAGAATATCTTTGCTAGTCAATCCTCTATTGTTTTAAGAAGATATAAAATCTGAAATATTTTTATGCCAGAAATTTCAGATAAGGGATACTCAGTCTGTATTAAAGACCACTGAGGGGGCTGGAGAGATGGCTTGGTGGGTAAAGGCACAAACCTGATGACCTGAATTCAATCCCCAGAACCCATGTAAAGGTGGAACAGACTCCACAAAATTGTCCTCTGACTTTCATATGCATTCCATGGCACATAACACACATATACACACAATAATAATAAATAAAAGTTTTAAAAAGACTTGTGTTCTTTAAATGGGTCATGCGTGATGTACAAATCATATCTCAGTAAAGATATTGCATAAAATTAAAGCTAGCTCTGCCATTTATAAGCTGTGCAGCCAGGAGAAAATAGCTTCCCTTCTCTGTCTTTTAGTTTTCACATCCATGGAAGGAGATGATAATAATGTACCTATCTTCTCACATCGTTGCTATGAGAATCAAATGAAGCAGTGCCCATGAAGCAGTTACATAATGCCCATAGTGAGGGCTCACTGGGTACTGGCTGCTGTTGTTCATTTGTGCCAAGCACCATGCTAGTCACGCATATGGTATTCCACTGCATCCTCACGATCATGTCATGGGGTGTATTTATGACTATCCCCATTATGAAGGATGCAGGCATTAGTCATGAGATGCCCCAAGATGATGTAGGCAGAGCTAGGTCTGCTTCTTAGACTTATCATTTCTCCCCGATTTGATGAGCCCTTCCAGGCCCTGAACTTTTTGACTTCATGAAGGGCAGAAGTCTCAGGCACAGTCTCCCCTAAGTGCTGATGAGAGCTGAGGTATGACAGACCTTCCTCTAAGGAGACACAATGTCACGCCTATGGTCAGCCCTTAGCAATGGAGGCTCAGCTCAGGTCTCAGAACAGACTGGCAATCAAGAACCATACATCCAAAGCCGGAGATACTGCTCAGTGGTTAAGAGCACTGACTGCTCTTCCAGAGGACCCCGGTTCAGTTCCCAGCAACCACATGGTGGCTAACAACTGTCCTTAACTCCAATTCCAGGGGATCTAACGTCCTTTTCTGACCTCTTCGGGCACTGCATCACATGGGTGCACTAATACAAAACACTCATACAAGGGCCAGGTGTGGTGGCGCATGCCTTTAATACCAGCATTTGGGAGGCAGAGGCAGGCGGATCTCTGTGAGTTCAAGGCCAGCCTGGTCTACATAGTGAGTTCCAGGACAGCTGGAGCTATAGGGAGACCCTGTCTCAAAAAGAAAAAAGCAAAAAACAAAAAAACAAAAATAAACACTCATACACATAAAAAGAAAAAAGATCCACACGTCTGTGGCCATTGGGCCATACTGGCTTACACACATATCTGAAGCTGGCTCTTAGGTTAGCTAAAGATTCGCCTGGAGGTTCTCCAACATCTACAGGATCCAGGAGCTGTTCTTGGGAACTTTGGATGCCTCCTCTTAGTGACCTTCAGTTTTACAGAGCACTTGAGGCTCAGACTGGTGACTCACCCATTCAGAACAAAGAATCAAATCCAGGACCCATTCACTCACCCACTGCATGCATTCTTGTTTCTTAATCATTCATTCATTGTCTATTAGGTGCTGAGGATATAAATATGAATTGATTTCTGCGATGAAAAAAAAAAGGCTGGAGAGAATTTAGGAGGGAGAAACCCATGACAGCTGGGAAGTATGTGTGTGTGTGTGTGTGTGTGTGTGTGTGTGTGTGTGTGTGTGTGAGAAGTGTGGGGGGGTACTGGCAGGCAGAGACTGTCTCCTAGACAAAACGTTTCTTAATATATATTTCAGCAGGAATGGCAAATGGGGAGGGAAGGACGTTTCAGGGGAGGGAATGGCTTGGGAAAAATGTAATGTTTTTGGTGGGTGGTGAGAGACAAGATGGCACGTGGCAGGGGACAGGGGGTGCCCACATCCTGTGCCTTACAGGCCTTATGTGGCAGCTTCATGCATCAGGACTGGATTTGGTAGCCTGAGGAGCCACTGAGGGTTTGGGGGACTGGCCAGTTTGGTGAGAGAGAGAGAGAGAGAGAGAGAGAGAGAGAGAGAGAGAGAGAGAGAACTGTGCCAGCAGAGTGACAACAGATCTGAGGGACTCACTTGAAGGCAGAAGCTCAGATAGAAGAACTTGGGAAAAGGTCAGGGAAAGGAAATGCATAATACTTGTGGCCCTGAGGAAAGAGGGTAGGAGTCTTCAAAGGCTTGTAACTGATGGAGAGTAAAGATTCAGTGCAGGAGATAGGGGTGGGTGGCAAGGCCTACTCTTACACACTGGCTTGGGCAACCGGATGAATGAGGTTGCCAGGCCTTGAGGTTAAGAACACAAAGAAGCAAGCATGGGGCTGTCTGGGGTACTAGACCCCTATATTTGGAGCCCAGAATCATCTAATGAGCTGGAGAGACAGCCCTCAGCTCTTTGTGAACCCTCAGGGGGTTCTTTTTGTTGTTGATTTGTTTGAGACAGACAGGGTCTTGCTGTGAGGCCCAGGCTGGCCTATTTTATTTGGATCCTCCTGCCTGGGCTGGGATTACAAATTCATAGCACCCTGACCAGCTGTCTTTCTTGATTCTTAAGTCTCATGCTTATCATTCTACTCTGTCCAGCTGACCTCAGCTGTCTTCTGCAAGTGGATGGCCCCAGTGACACAGTGGAATATAGGGTCTAGGTGCAGCCCAGCAGGAGGTGGAGAAGTGTCTGCAGGGCTTGTGCAAATGCCACAAGATTGAGAGAGCAGGACCTGACAGAACACTAAGAGGTCACCCCATCCAGCCCACTTCTAGGTAAGCCTCTCCAGAAACTCGGATTTCCATGAAAGCCTGCCTCCTCCCCCATCACACCCAGCCAGGGAAGGAGCTGGAAGAACTCTGGGTACTGTTAGGAGAGGACCGACTGGAGTGTCATTTGCATATGATTTGCATAAGACAATCTGTTCTCTGGTAATTTTCAAGTGAAAATGTTATCATCACTCCCCAGAGGGTCACTGCACGATTTTTCTTTCCTTTGTTCTTCAGTACACACAGACTGCCCAGGTCTGCCCTCTAGAAAGGCCTAATGGGGAAGAGGGGCTGATGAGGGGCTTGGAAGACAGAGCAGTCTTATTCTGGCTCAAGGGCTGCCATTCCTTCCCTAGGGCATGGTATAGACCAAGCTTCTCTTGATCACCATCATCCCTGATTCACAGCCCCTGTCTAGGCTACTTCTTGCCTCCCCTGACCCCTCAACACTGCCCTGCTCTGGGGCTTCTCTTGGGGCCCAGTTACTAAGTCAGGCCCAGGCAGCTCAAGGCAAAGGCCTGGCTCAGGGGACATTTTCTAATAGGTGGATAATTGCCTCTGTTAATTGCAATTTGATTTTAGTAATTTTTCTAAGAGCCTAGCGGCCTCAGGCCCAGATACGGAGAAGGGGATAAAGGGTGGAGCCTTCAAGCTAGGCTTCAACCACTCAGAGTTTACCATCTGCTGGTTTATCCCAACAGGCCTGGGGCCTGAGCAGCATCTCACCCCACAGTCTCAGCTCCTTGACAAGGACCCACTGCAGACGGCTCTGGGCACCACTAGTCCCAGGGAGTGGTTTGTCAATACTTCTAGAAGGGATGAGCTAGCAGACCCACCATGGCCACCAAGCTGTCCCTCCCACCCTTTCTTGGGATTGCTACCATCTCCTCCTCCCTCATCATCCAGCTGTGTCCTCCAGGTGCCCTCAGAGCATGGGTTTTAGAACCCTGAAGTTTCATGGACTACTGCCCTTCCCAGTCCTGGGATGTCCTGGCACTTACTATGTAGCCCAAGCTGGCCTCAAACCTGAAGTGGTCTTCCTGCCTCAGTCTCCTGAGTGCTGAAATGCCAGTTGTGAATTGCCATGCTGTGCTCTGTTCCTTGGTCTTTAAGTAGGAAGATGATACTACCTCCATGGGGTTGTGATGAGGATCAAAACAGTTACTAAGTGCAGCACTCTTTACTCAGTACCTGGGCACCTAGCAAGTTCTCTGTAAGTGGTGTCCGTACTTTGGCTTTTACTATCATCCAGATCTCAGGGCACTTAGGTGCTAGCCCCTCATCCTGCAGCTGGTGGTCACATGGGTCAGTGGGGGCCAAGGTGGAATCAGGTGAGAGGGAGTGCCTTAAGGTGAGGGCCTGCCTGGAATGGGGCTGGAGACTGGGGGCTGGGAGCAGGAGGCTGGCAGGCTGCAGCATCCTGAACAGAAGGTGCTCCACTGGAGCCTGGGGTCCTGAAGGGAGACTACAGAGATGATGCTCATTGACAATCCACTGCCTACCACCTCTGCCCCCTTCCAAACTACCATTCTTCGATTCAAAGAGAGGACTGCTAGGATGAAGAGGCCTCAAGGAAGGGAGAAGTGTGTGGAGTTGTCTGGCTCCTTGGAAAAGCACTTGAAGACAGATGGGCCAGACTTTCAGCTCCTTTGCTCACTGTGGGCCTTGGGCCTCTGGCTCCGCCTCTTCTGGCCTCAGTTTGCTCCTCTATGCCCACATGGGGTGGCTACAGGATTAGCTAGGATAACAGGCAGCAGCATGCTTCATAAATAGCCATTTCCTCCCCTGCCCCCTCCCCTTCCCACACGTGTAAGGGGAGCAATTATCTCTCTGTGTTTATGCATGTGCTGCCTGCCTCTCCCCACCCAATTCCTCCCTCATGCGGAGGTGTCAGGCCACCGCCTTCCCTTCCACTGCACACAGGCCCTCACTGTTGCAGGCAAGGAGCGGGAGGGGACAATGGAGGCAGGCAGTGGTTTGGGGCCCTGGTTGAGTGTCTGGGCGCCTGCCCACCACCTCTGGCCAGCATACTCATTAAGCCCCAAGGACCCCAGAACAGCATTGCCAGCCTCTGCCTCAGCCCAGCCCCCAGTGGCCTAACAGGAGAAGAGCTGCACAGACACTCTTTGCTTGGGGACTTGGGGGGTAGGGTAGAGCTGTGCTGGGCAGTGGCCCAGAGAGGAAACAGAGAAGGGGTACGCAGGGGTCTGGGGGAGTCTGGCCTGTTGGGCAGAGCAGGAACTGGGAGATGTGAGGAGAAGGCCACAATTTCTGCTTGGTCTAGGGCTGTGCTGGGCCTGGTATGGTGGGGCCCTGCCTGTAAAGGAGGTGTTGACAGAATGATGGGGTGGGAGGTCCCCAGATGCGGGCACTGCAGGGCCAACATGCTGGGAGGTGACTGCCTGGTACCTTGTCCTGGGGCTTCTGGGTTCTACTACTGACTATGGACTTGATTTGTGTGTTTGGGGAAATTTCCTTTAGAGTTTCCTCTTGTCTAAACTAGGGCTCAAAATAATCACACAGTAAAAGTACGCATGGAAATAGGGCACACTAGATTCAGGAATGGGCTTTCCTCGAAGAGGATGTGGAAGGAGAGGAATGGTGGGCGAGGGGGGGCGCTATATCTCGCTCTTTGGATTGTTTTGCTCCTAAGACTAGCTAGGAAGCAAATGTGGAATACTATGAAAATTGAACAGAGCTAAGTGATGGGGACACAGGTGTTTGCTACATTGTATTTTTTTGCTTGCATTTGGCATGTCTGAAATAGTTTCCAATGAAATGAATGTCCAGTGACAGCATCATAAGCAAGATTCGAACTGTTGAGCCTCAGGCATCTCACAGAGAGAAGCTGCTGAACCCTGAGAAAAGCCTCCAAAGCAGACAGAATCCCTGATGCAGAGGTCTGTGGGAATCCATACATCTTAAATTAAGAGAGTAGTAGCAAAATCCAGTCTCAGACTCATGATCTGCAATGTCTGCCTTCTAATAGGCCAGCATGATTATGGAAGAAGTCGATTAAGTGCTGTAAACAGTCTGTGAGTGGGCCTGAGAACTGTGGTCCACACAAGGCCACTCCCTGCCCCCTCCACCGCCAAATGCTGGAGCACAGGGCCAAGCCTACCGCAGGGGCCACCCAGAGTAGTGGCTCTCAGTTCTGATTGCATGTTAGGGTCACCTGGTGGCTTTGAAAGACTGTGAGTGTATAGTGGGACCTTGGCATCTACAGACCTTGAAAGCCTCCCAGGTGGGTACTGCAAACACCTGGATGATGACCTGCAGCGGCTGTTCCATAACACTCAGCCTCTCCTTCTTACCTGCTTTGAGAGAAAGCTGGACATCCTGGACACAAGCAGTTACTGTTCCTGGGCCTAAAGCTATGTGACCCTAGAATGTGAATGTGTTCTGCCATGGTACTTTCGAGGAAGTGATGCCCTGTATCCCCCATCCCCAGCTCATGAAGACTGCTGGTTTTCAGGTCATTGAGAAGATGAAAAGGGATCAGCCCCCATCATGACGCTGGATGAGACTGTAATTAGAGACCACTGATCCATTGGCTCCTTCTCCACCATGTCTTCTGAGCCTTTCAGCCTGGTGGACACAGCCAGATCCTTCTTGGTACTCTTCCTTCCTTCCATGAATGCCACTTGCCCTGCCTGTCTACCAGCTTCCCCCACTATACTCAATCCCCTGCCCCAATCCCTGTCTCTCTCCCTGACATCTCTGCTTTCTTCTTGCTTCTCTGCTGTTCACTGGCCCCTCGCCTTCCCATACTTAGCTTTGACCCAATGTTCCCATATTAAGATACATTCTACACCCATGGCCCTGCTACTGCCCTCTTCAAAGAGGTTTCCCCAATTGCTCTCCACCCCTAACCATTTTGCCAAGCTCTAGTTCCATATTCCCAATGATCTGGTAGACATTCTCATCTGGAATTTTCTCCAACATCTCAAATTTAACATGTCTAAGCTAAATTCATCACATTTCCATGCGTCCTCTGCCAGCCAATGTCCAATTTCCACTCATGAGTTGCAATGTAAAAAGGTTCAGTCACTGCAAATCCTTGACCTCACTTTCCCCTCCCACATGTTGCTGCTGGTGGGCCACTCTCCTTAGATGTTGGGTCTTCTCTGGGAAGGCCATTGCCCTTTTCAACTCTCCTCACTGCTCTTACAGAACACAGGCCTCTCCTGGAAGGCCACTATCACCTGCAGCTCCTTGAACACTTGAGGCTCCTTGCTGTCCTCCAATAGTTTGGATCTTTATGGAGGTCATAAAGTCACTGGCTTGGCAGAGTCTGTAAGGAAAGAAGTGAGCTGAGTTTGAAGTACAACTGAAACTGAGCAGGGAATGAGAATAGCACAGTTCATTTACAGGGGCCTGGTGACACTTAGACTGCTACCATCAAGCCCACATGGAGATGACAGTCTGTCTCAGTCCATTTGAGCGGCTATGATAGAATACCATAGACTATGTGGCTTAAACATACACAGGAATTCATTTCTCACATGTCTGGAGGCTGAGAAGTCCAAGATCAAGGCACGGGCATATTCATTCTGTGTCTGGCTCATAGTTCATCTCCATATATCTTCCTGTGGCATTTGGGCTAAGGGTCTGTCTGGAGTCTCTTTTATAAGGACACTAATCTCACTTAGATGGGCTCAGTCCGGATGACCTAAGCAGTTCCCAAAGTACCAGCTAATACCATCACCTAGGGGGCTAGGATTTCAAAATAGGAGTTTGGGGGGATACAACCATCAGGACTAAAGAAGGACAGAATATCTGCTAGATCCTTCAGTGTATCCAGAGAAACCAGAAACTCAAAAGTGAAAGGTAAAATTTTTAGGATTTTCAATGCTGGCACATTCTGAGTTTTGTAAAGTGCTAGGCCACATCAAACCCACCCGTGACTGCCTGTTGCTTGCTGGCTCCCAGTCTTGCAGAATCTGGATTCTCCTTACACTACTTTTGGCTTGAACCCTTCCCCCCAAGTTGCCTCTTATCTCAAGATCCCTGGGTCTTCAAGGCCCAGCTGAGGGCCCACGAAGCTGACCCAGCCCTGCCTGATCACCCAGTCCTCTCCAACTTCCTGTGACATTTACTCTTCAGTATCTTGTGCCATAGCCCAGCTAGGCTGCTGAGGGAAGCAGCAATGCACTGAGGTTAAAGCTTAGAAGTGCTGAGCTGTAATTAGACTGCTTGGATTTGAATACAGGCTTAGCTACTGGATTTGAATATGAGCTAGCTGAGTGACCCTAGGCAAGTATCTTACCTTCTCTGTAAGCGAGTTTCTTCTTCATAGGGGTTTATAAGGTTTAAATGGACTAACCCATGAAAAGCATTTGATTTATAATAAACGCTCAAGAAGTGGTAGCTGTTGTTAGCAAGAGTTTGCTGCCTGATGCACATAAAAGCCAATAATGGAACCTGAGCAAGAACACTTGCCCTGCAAGCAACAGAAAAGTTAGGCATGACCATGTGCCAGCCTGATCAAAAAAAAGGCACGTTCCAGATTCAGCGAGAGACCCTGTCTCAAGGGAATAGGGTGAAGAGTGATTGAGGATGATACCTGATGTCAGGGACCCTCCTCTAGCCTCTGCATGCCCACACAGAGGCATAGGCAGTTACACATACATGTGCATACACACACACGCACACACACACACACACACACACACACACACACACACAAAGCCAATATCATGACACTGGATGTGTGCAAAGATAAAAAGACTTATGCAGCTGTGGTGATGCATGCCTGTAATCACAGCACTGAGGAAGCTGAAACAAGAGGATTACATTTTCAGGCTAGCCTGTGCTACACAGAAAAAGCTTGCATCAAAAAATTAATTAAGCCAGGCATGGTAGCCCACATCTTTAATCCCAGCACTCAGGGGGTAGAGGCAGGCAGATCACTGTGAGATCCAGGCCAGGCTGGGATGGTCTGTATAACAAGTTCCAGGCCAGCTGGGGCTACATAGTGAGAACCTATCTCAAACAAACAAACAAACAAACAAACAATAAGTAAAACAAAAAGCTTTATTACACAGTGGACCCATAATAAGACCAAGAGCTGTAAGCTAAACTCTACCCTCCCTGGTCATCAGTCACTATTAGTGGGGCAATTTATTGGAAGAGGAGGTCTCCTTCCTGATGGAATAGCGTATCTCTTCATGAGTTCCGTATTTCTTTTTCCCCTCCTCTTCCTCTTCTTCCAGCAGGCCTGGAACTCACCAAGTAAACTAGCCTACCTTTGATCTCACAGAGCTCTGCCTGCTTCTGTCTCCCAAGTGCTGGAATTAAAGGCATGCACCACCATGTCTGGCATGGGTTCTGTATTTCTTGGGCTGCTACACTGTGCCCAGGAGATTTTGAACTAGTGACATCATTGACCATAAGACCTGATTTCTGCTCGTCTGCTCTGGAAAATCCAGTTCCAGTCAGTAAGAATCACTAATGAAAAGCCTGGAAACTTTTCCTGGAAGGGGGCGTAGGAATTTATTTATACCCGTTGTTGCTGGAGATAGTTCACCATTTCCATGTTCTGACTTGCCTGTTGAAGTGTAAGCCCAGAGAGGACAGGAATCAGGCCTTGTTGCTTCTGTAGTCCCTCTCACCTGCATCCTCCAAGACCAAACCACCTCCCAGAGCCACACACTCAGGAATTCAGTGAACCCCTGGGGGAAATGTCAGTTACAACAGACTGAACTCAATTAATTGAGGTATATTGCAAACCAGCTTTGTGCCAGATGCCAGCACAAAGCACAGAGGAACCAACATGAGCTTCTTATCTTTGACGGTGACTTCAGCATCTTTAAGACTATAAGAACTTCCACACACTGGGGCTTCTAGGGGCACTAAAAAGGGATAGGAGTGGCCCAGCTCAACTTTGTTAGTTTTCTAAAATCAAATGAAATCACTCACGTGTCAGTTGGTGAACCGGAAAAATTAATGCAGGTCTCCTAGTTGGAACCTGGCAGACTGACTACTTCTCGTCCAGGCTCTGACTCTGAGCCTGAGGCCTAGAGAGCTTTGTGTATGGATTGCCTGAATGCCCCCCACGTGTGGTCTCTAGGTTCCTTTTCAGTGAGTACACTCCTATGAGGTTGTGTGTGTGTGTGTGTGTGTGTGTGTGTATGTGTGTGTGCGTGCGTGTGCGTGTGTGTGTGTGTATGTGTACAGCTATAAAGCATCTAGTGCAGTGCCTGGCTATGAAGAAGTTCATAGGAAAGTTATCATGTATAGTGTTTACCCTTGTCCCCATCTGACCTTTTGGATCCCAAGGCCATAGGAAAGAGAGGTGGATCCCTGTTCCCACCCCATCCAAAAGTTTACAGTCCAGAGATGGAGAGGAAAGGCTGTGAAGGAGACTGGTATAAAGAGTCACCTAAAGGAGAAGAGAAGGGGGAATGCACAGAACTTGGGGCTAGCAGGAAATAGTGGAGTAGAAAGAAGAATGTGAGCTGCGCTGTAGGTTGAATGGAAAGCAATGGGTGCTGGGAGGGGGGGGTGTCAGGTAGGAGGCACCCAGTGGTCCACCCAGGCAAAGAAGGAAGTATCATGGGTGCTGGTGGCAGGAGATAAGATGGATGGGGTGTAAGGGGGGTGCAAACTGTGATTAGCCTTGAATGTCAGGTGAAAGAATGTAGACTTAATCCTGTAGGCAATAATGAGCCATCAGAGGTTTTGTAAGTAGGGGAGTAACATGATCAGAGCCGTGTTTAAGGAAGATTAATTAAAAATAATGTATGGTGTGTTTAATTCATGGTTAGCCCTGGGCTGTGAGGAGACAGGAGATGAAGAAAACAAGGCCCCGATGAACAGGCAATTCGGAAAGTAATGGCCAATAAACATATGAAAAGATGTGCAGCCCCACTAGAACGCAAAGAAATGCAAATTAAAGCAACAATGAGATACCATATTTGGTCTATCAAATTAGCAAGGATTAAAATTGATAACACTCCGTGCCGCCAACGTTTTTGTGAGGCAGGCCCTTACTCACGGCGGGGTGGGGTGTTAAGCAGCAGCAAATCACTCAGGTCTTAGGAAGAGATACGAAAAGCTTTTTTAAAAGACACATTGTGTAACCCAGAAACCCTACTTTTAGGTACTTATCCTAAAGAAATCATTGTGGTTGTCCTGGGTGTTACTTATGAAAGCAAATAAGTGCATTGAATGAACGGGAGAAGGTTCAAACTGTGTAACAGAGATCTCAGAGACTGGACATTAACATTTCTGAATCCTCAAAGGCTGGAGGCTGGAGACCAAAAGGGTATTTCTTTTTTAAACTGTGATGGTACCCAGGTCAGGTCTCTAAGGGGAGCTGCTAAGTTTGTCTTGGGGCCAGACGGTGCTTTTGTTTGGCTTTGGACATTCAGGCTGGCCTCTTGGTCATGCAGATGTACCTCAAGTACCTATTCTTTGTCTCGCCAGGGCCTGACTCCATATGCAAATGCTGTAAGCAGCGGTGTTAAGCATTCTGTTTAATAATGTAAAAGGCGGTGGGCTAGGGGGCATCTCTACAGATTCTCTTGTGATGTTAAATGATTTTCAGTTTGCTTTGGTCAGGCTTTGCACCAGCAAGGGGGCAGGTGGGGCGGGGG
>NW_008347808.1:4984625-4985643 GCF_000622305.1 Nannospalax galili
GTGGGGGGTGTCACTGACAGCCCTGGAGTAAGAAAAGAAAGGAGGAAGAAAAGAGCCTTGAGTTTGAGAAGCCTAGGTTCCCAGGCCTGAAGCAGCAATCTGGATTAAAGACCATGATCGGAGGCAGTGAGCCCTGGGAAAGGGCAGAGACGCTCAGAGACAGGAGGTCATAGTGATTGCAATGTCTTACATCAACTTTGTCCCAAAGGAAGGTCTGTGCCCCAGAGAATTTTAGGTGGTCTGTGGAAGAGAAAGGAATGGAAGACATGCTTAGGATGAAACTCAGGTTCAATATGAGGGGGTGCACCAATAGAACATCATTATAAGTAAGTACTAGGAAAAGTGGAATGTGCACAGGACAAGCCTGGAAGGTTGTTGGGAAACATCCTTTGTGCTGGCCAGGAGCCATGAGCAGGTGAGTGAGTTAGGCCAGTTCAGTTCAGCTTGGTGTTGGTTATTAACAACCGTGCAGTTGCCTGCGTGGGCCTGGAGCAGCTGCAGAAACATGGAGGGAGGAGGATGGAGGGTGCTAGAGGGGAACAGGGACCACCCCACCCGCCCCAGCACAGATCCAGGACGTAGGCAATGAAAGACAAGCAGAAGGATAGGGTCTCTGAGGCAGAAGCAGTACAAGGCCAAGGAGAGTGCTGGGCTTGCTCTGGATGCCCAAGTGGGCTCGCAGACTTAGGCCTTATAGATTTTCAAAGGGACTGTGGAAGGCTGAAGGACTTGGAAATGCCCAGGTCCTAAATGCGCAGCATAGAAGCCAGATGGTTAAGCAGCCTTTCCAAACAATCATTTCTGATAATGTGGTGTTGTGCCCAGAGAACGGATCCCCAAGAATTACCACAGAGTCCAGAGAGCATGCAAGAACAAAGAGTCTTTATTCGGGCTTAAGCTCAGACTCCCAGACCAAACTAACATGGTAGGTTCATCTGAGAGCCCCGATTGCAGGGGGAGGGAGATTTTCATAGGTTTCAGACAAAGGGAGGAGGGGAATGACAGAGTTATATTTTGA
>NW_008347808.1:4985694-4995850 GCF_000622305.1 Nannospalax galili
TCTTGGAGGCCTCTCATTGGGGCCCTGCCCTCAGGGCTGTGGAATGTGCTGACTGTTACCTTCAGGGCTAGAGGACTCTGTTTATTCCTTATAAGGCCTCAAACTTGCCCTGGCCCCCTGGACATGCCCGGGCTTGCCTAGTTTATGGCCATGAGGCATCACAAAAATGGAGGAATCAGCAGTCAAAATGGAGACGGTGCAGTTTGTCCCTCTGGTTCCCTCAAGCCAAGTGATTTACAGAAGCAAAAAGAGCAGTTAGTCCTAAATAGGGGCAGGGGTCTAGGGAGTCCAGGTCTAGGGAGTCCAGGGGAGGGGGCCAAGGAGGAGGGTTCCACATTTCCCCCTCTCCTTGTAACTTGGAGGCCCCAATCATGGGGCTTCCTGGAGTTCAATGGCATCCTGGCTTAGGGGCTGGTATTGTGACCTCATGACCATTATTTGGATTGCCCCTAATCGGTCCTTCATGAACTGTACTAACCTGTTTAAGATACAGGGTCCGAGGGTTAAGAGTAGGATCAAAATGAGGAGGGGGCCTATCAAGGTGGACACTAAGGTGGTCAGCCAGGGAGATGTGTTGAACCAAGACTCGAACCATCCCTGTTGAGCCTCTCACTCTCTTTTTCTCTTAGCTAATCCTTCTTTTACCTTAGCCATATTATCTTTGACTACCCCTGAATGATCAACATAAAAACAGCATTCCTCTCCCAGGGCTACACACAGCCCCTCCTGTTGCAGGAAGATCAGGTCTAATCCCCATCGATTTTGCAATACCACCTCTGCTAGGGAGGACAGGGATTCTTGTAAATGAGAAATCGCATTTTCCAGCCTTTCTGTATCTACGTCTATTGCAGCCCTCAAGCTTGAGTACTGTTGATGTTGGGTGGCTAGTGAGGCCGCTCCTGTCCCAGACCCAATGAGGCTGATTCCAAGAATCATATTTAGAGTAAAGGCTGTGGCTGTGATTGGCTCCCTGGCAACCTGGGATCGAGTTCTGTTAATCCGTCCCAACAGTTCATCATTAGTATGGTATAGCAGTCTGGGAACTAACCGGACTAGGGTACAGTAGTCTTGTATCCAATTAAAAACCTCCATGTGCACGTAAGGGGTCAGGCCAAAGGAGAAAATCCACCATGCATCAGGCTCGGGGACCAAGTAACTGGTTAGGTGTGATAACTCAATGCTTCAAATGACATTGCATAGTTTCTGGTAATCGATTGGGATCTGTCCTATGCATAGTCCTTGTCCTGTGATATGTTGCAGAGTCAACATGGCCTTAGAGCTCCAACGACAGGTGTTGTAGTCGTCAGAAAAGTTATATGTCCCCAAGACCGCTATGCCATTATAATAAGGTGGGGCAGTATCATAACATAACCAACAAGAGGCCGTCATGTCTGGCTTTGTAGCATTCAGTACCAGATATGATTGCTCCAGCAGAGTGAGGAGAGGGTTTGCCTCCAGTTTCTCAAAAGAGGCCAGTACCTTAGTATTTTGAACTTTAACTCCTCTGGAGGTGGGGGTCCCAGGGCCTACAGGAGAAATTGTGGCCACCTCTGGGGTGACAGGCACTTTTGGGGTAGTTTGTGCCCACGGTGTAGGGGCAAGGACTTGACTTGTTGACTAATCTCAACTGTGGGTTCGGGGAGTAATCCAATTACTCGACAGATTTATAACAATTAGTATAGTAAGAATTAAGAATGGCTTAGTCTTAACTTGAGAGGATTGTCCGCATTTCGGTGAACTTTCCATGCCTTAGGTCCTGGAGCTGGGACCTGAGGGTCCTCCAGGTCGTCGGGGTGTGGACAGCTCTCCAGACATGAGTGTGATGTATCCAGGTAGTGATTCCGTCTACCTTGATGCTGTGGGTGTAGTCAGGAGCACCACATTAGGGCCCTTTCAGCGGGGCTCGAGCGTTTCACGGTGGTGCTGGCAGACGTAGACCCAATCACCTGGCTGATAATTGTGTGGAGTGGGAGGAGGCGCTGTCTCATAGATAGCTCTCAGTTGGGGCCACACATCCTTATGTGCATGAGCCACTGCTTCTAAGGAATTAAGCAACTGATGGTTATCAAATTCAGCAATTAGTTCATCTCTTAAGTTGGGGAGAATAGGAGGGGGTCTTCCAAACATGATTTCATAGGAGGTTAACTCTAGCAGATAGGGTGAGCTCCTCACCCTATACAGGGCGAAGGGAAGGAGAGCCACCCAGTCCCCGCCAGTCTCCATGGTTAATTTGGTAAGGGTCTCTTTTAGAGTTCTATTCATCATCTCTACCTGTCCCGAGCTCTGGGGCCTGTATGCACAATGTAATTTCCATCTTGCCCCCAATATCCTAGCTAATTCCTGGGTTACCTGTGAAGCAAAGGCTGCCCCGTTGTCGGAGCTCAGAAGGGCTGGGATGCCATACCTGGGTAAAATGTCCTCCAGCAATTTCTTGGCCACCACCTGAGTGGTCTCATGCTTGGTGGGGAAGGCTTCAGACCATCCTGAAAAACTGTCTACCAGAACTAGTAGATATTTGGAACCATACTTGCCTAGCTTAATTTCTGTAAAGCCCATCTCCCAGTGGGCCCCTGGTCTAGAGCCCCTCATCCGAGCCCCTTGTTCCTTAGGATGGTTCTCAGCATTGGTCAGCTTGCAACTAAGACATGCAGAGGCAACTGCATCAACAGTGGGCAGAGATTCAGGACTTTCAAATGAGCATTTCTTAAAAGATCAGCCATTTTCCTGGTGCCCAGATGAGTGGTTCGGTGGATATACATGAGGAGGTCCTTGGCTAAGTCATTTGGCAGAATAATTCTACAGTCTCCTGTATGCCACCAAGCATCGATCTTTTGGGTCATGGGGAGTCTGTGTATCAGCTTCACATCCTCTTGGGAGTAATGGGGCTGATCAGGAAGGATGGGGGGGCAGGGCCTGGCAGTTGGATTGGCAAAATCTGGAAGGCCTCCAAAGCTACCTCTTTGGCAACCTGGTCTGCCCTCTGATTTCCTCGAGCTATGGGCGTGTTGGCTTTCTGGTGCCAGGGGCAATGGATAATAGCCAGTTTTTTAGGCAGCCATAGAGCCGTCAACAGGTCCAGAATTTCTTGTTTATTTTTAATAGTTTTTCCTTCCACTGTGAGCAGCCCCCTTTCCTGGTAGATGGCTCCGTGCACACGTGCCATAGCAAAGTCATATTGGCTGTCCATGTACACGTTCAGCCACCTGTCCTTTCCAAGCCTAAGAGCCTCAGTCAGAGCTATCAGTTCAGCCCTCTGAGACAAGGTCCCTGCAGGCAAAGCCACCGCCCAAACAGTCTCAGCCCCAGTTACCACTGCCGCCCCTGCATACCTCTGCCCATCCTTCATGAAGCGGCTACTGTCGGTGAACCAAGTAGCTTCTGCATCGGAGAGTGGCCGATCGGTCAGGTTGTTTCTGAGCCCATGTACCTGGCTCAGGATCCCCACCCAATCATGCAGGAGTGCGTCCAAGTCGGGGTTGGGCAGCAAGGTGGCTGGGTCAAGGGTGGTGCTTGGGAGGAACCGAATTCTCGGAGGGTTAAGAAGTAAGCTCTGATAATGGGTTATTCGGGTGTTGCTCAACCAGCGGTCTGGTGGCTGCTTAAGAACTCCTTCAATAGCATGAGGAGTGGTGATGTGCAGTTCTTGCCCTAATGTCAATTTATCCACATCCTTGACTAGAAGGGCAGTAGAAGCTATAATCTGCAGACACAGTGGCCATCCTATGGCTACTGGATCAAATTTCTTAGACAAGAATGCCACTGGTCTATTCCAGGGTCTTAACGTTTGAGTCAGGACTCTTTTGGCTATTCCTTTCTTTTCATCTGTGTAGAGGCAGAAAGGCTTGGTGACATCAGGAAGACCCAAAGCCAGGGCCATCAGGAGCGTTTGCTTAATTTCATTAAAGGCCCTTTCTCTTTCCCCCGTCCAAACGAAAGTCTCATTCTCTTTTGTAGCCTCATAGAGAGGCTTATCCAATTCAGTAAACCCCAGGATCCAGAGGTGGCAAAACCCTGCTGATCCCAGAAACTCCCTCACTGCTCTCCGGGAGTTGGGGACCGGAATTTTCAGCACCGTTTCTTTCCTGGCATCTGTGAGCCATCTTTGTCCTTCTTTTAGAATGTACCCTAGATAAATCACTTCTTGAAGACATATCTGTGCCTTCTTAGCAGATGCCCGATATCCTAGCCTGCCTAGAGTCACCAACAAATCCTTAGTCCCTTGCTGACATAGTAGAGCATCAGTAGCAGCTATCAGGATGTCATCTACATACTGCAATAGGGTGAGCTGGGGGTGTTCCAGCCTGTACTCACCCAAATCTGCATGAAGTGCCTCATCAAAGAGAGTGGGTGAATTTTTGAATCCCTGAGGCAGGTGAGTCCAGGTCAGTTGTCCGTTGAAACTGATCTCCGGTTCTTGCCATTCAAAGGCGAAGAATGGCTGACTATCCTTGGCTAAGGGCAGGCTAATGAAGGCGTCCTTTAAATCTAGTACAGTATACCAGCTCCTGGAGGGTGGCAAGGAACTCAGGAGGGTATAGGGATTGGGCATTGTGGGATGGATATCCATGACCCATTTATTTACTTCCCTCAGATCCTGCACTGGCCAGTAATCATTTGAATTTGGCTTCTTTACTGGAAGGAGAGGTGTATTCCATGTGGACCAGCAGGGCACTAGAATGCCCTAGTCTCTTAGCCTCTGGATGTGTGGGGTAATCCCTGATCTGGCCTCATGTGACATGGGGTACTGCTTCACCCAAGCTGGAAGTACTTCCAGTTTCAGCTCTACACAGACAGGAGGTCAGTGGGCTGCCAGCCCCATCCCCCCATTCTCAGCCCATGCCCAGGGAAATTCCCGCAGCCAGACAGAAATCTCTTCCCCTGGCTGTGGACTAAGCCTCTGGTGCAGTCAAAACTCATCCTCCAGTTGCAAGGCCAATGGGGTGGACCCCTTTATCTATTAAATGAACCCCCTTAGGTGAAAAATAAATATGGGCTCCAATCTTGGTGAGTAAGTCTCTATCCAAGAGGGGGTAGGGGCAACCAGGCATGACTAAGAAGGAGTAGAACACCCAGCCCATGCCTTCTTCAGGTGGTCCATGAATATTGATTCATGCTCCCTGTACCCAGGACTTTTTGTTTGATAATTTCCCTTGGGTCTCGGATAACGCTGAATGAGCCATGGCTGCCCCCTTTGGACTCTCCTCTGTGTCTGCAGAGGGTGCCCTTCTGCCTCCCGGAGTGGGGCTGCCTCCACCTCCCCTGAAACGTCCTGAGGTTCTGCTTGTGGAACAGCCTGATAGGGGGGTGGCTCAAGCAGGAGTTCTTCCCCTGTGCCTCCTTGCAAGACAGGGTAGAGGGGGGCGGAGGGTTTAGTTTCATTTCTCTGCTGCTCATCCTCGAGTAGGGCAAGGACAGTCTCGGCTTTGAGCCAGTCGGGGGAGGAGGAAGAAATGGCTTTAACCATTTTGGAGGCTCCTCCACCATAACCTGCCAAGTCGTGATGTAAGGGACCTGATCAGGGTGGCCTGGATGGCCATAAATTATATCCTTTACTCTGTAGATGGTAGGCAGGTCAAACGTTCCCTCTTCAGGCCAGCCGGCTTCAAAAGTTGGCCATTTATTCCTGCAAAACACAAAGAACTTCCCTTTCTTAACTCCTAACCCCAGGCTGTCAGCCTGGGCTTTGAATTCTGAGACGTGATCCTGAAAAAGGCTGAGAGGAGTTACTTGGTTCTGTCCCATTTCTTCCAACATAGTAAGAGTCACAAAAACAACAGAAAGCACAAACACACAGAAAAAAACAACAGAAAGCACAAACACACAGAAAAATAATACACGGTTAATTGGCGCCTTAAACTGAAAATAGGACAATGGCCTCTCGCCTCCTGGTGGGCGCGACCCGTTCCGTCCTTCCAAGTCCACCAAGTCCACCAAGGGAATCCAATCCCTATCAGGTGGGTCCAGGATGTCTCCTGAGTCCTACAGCCTGGGGCCTTCCGGCACATCCGCCTAGACCTCCAACAGGCAATCTTGAAACTGGGCCCAAAAACCAAACCAGAAGCGCGAAGGAATGAAAGACACAAAGACAAGAGACACTTACCGATTGGATCAGGTAGACTCTGCACTCTGGGGTCCAGTGGGGGGTCTTGGGGATCCCGGATGTGCCCAGAGAACGGATCCCCAAGAATTACCACAGAGTCCAGAGAGCATGCAAGAACAAAGAGTCTTTATTCGGGCTTAAGCTTGGACTCTCAGACCAAACTAAGGTAGTATGTTCATCTGAGAGCCCCGATTGCAGGGTGAGGGAGATTTTCATAGGTTTCAGACAAAGGGAGGAGGGGAATGACAGAGTTATATTTTGATTGGTCCAAAGAGTCCGTGCACATGCCAACATACTTTTGAATTGATTGGTTGCAGTTTTGGAGGCCTCTCATTGGTGGGTGCTGCCCTCTGGGCTGTGGAATGTGCTGACTTTTATCTTCAGGGCTAGAGGACCCTGTTTATTCCTTATAAGGCCTCAAACCTGCCCGGGCCCCCTGGACATGCCCGGGCTTGCCTAGTCTATGTCCATGAGGCATCACAAAAAATGGAGGAATCAGCAGTTAAAATGGAGACCGTGCAGTCTGTCCCTCTGGTTCCCTCAAGCCAAGCGATTTACAGAAGTGAAAAGAGCAGTTAGTCCTAAATAGGGGTAGGGGTCTAAGGAGTCCAGGGGAGGGGGCCAAGGAGGAGGGTTCCACAGTGGCAGGATAAAGGAAACATATCAAAATAGTAGAGGTGTACATCACCCATGAGGTGACCAAGAAGGAGTCCCAAGGGACAGCTATGTTTGAATCAAGGATGGTGTGAATGCTCATGTCCCCTCAAAATTCATGATGGTACTAAGAGCTGTGGCCTTGGGCAGCAATTACATTATAGGAGGAATAGAATTTAGTGCCTTTAGAGTCCAGAGAGTTCTCCAGCCCTCTTTTCAAACATGTGAGACATGTTGGCATTCTGCAACTGGAATCCAACTACCTTAGCACCCCAGTCTCTGACTTGTAGCCTCCAGAAGTGTAAGAAATGTGTTGCTCTAGTTTATGAGCTGTCCAGTCTTATCATAGCAGTCTGACTAGGATGAGATCAGAAAAGTACCAGTTTGCCAGGTTACTTTCTTGGTTTTGTTTTGTTTTCTTTTCCTGAGACCGTCTCATGTAGCCCAGGCTAGCCTGGAACTCACTATATTTGAACTTTTTTTTCTTGTTTTGAGATACGGTCTCATACAGCCCAGGCTAGCCTCAAACTTGCTATGTATGTAGCTGAGGATGAGCCATTTTATGCTTTGCTGTACAGGAATCAAACCCAGGGCTTTGTGCATGCTAGGCAAGCACTCTACCAACTAAGCTACATTCCCAGCCCTGTGAGGCCACTTTCTTGACTGTCACCCCAGAAACTGGCCCAGGATGCAAGGAGGCTGGTGTGCTGTACCACAAGTGTCCATTGTGATTAGATCCCTGTGGCTTATCAGTCTTCTGGCCTTTGAGCAGAGGCTGTATTATAAGGAGTTATTAGAACCACAAGAGCAGTAAGAAGTGGGTTGTAGTCATCCAAGAGAGGAGTGACAGGGTCTATCCTTCCAATGAGGCAGCAAGCAGGAGAAGAACAATGGGGTCCAAGAAATCCTGAGGTGCAAGAATGTAGGAGACTCTGGGACAAATTGGATGTGGCTGAGGAAAGGGGCACCCAGGTATCTGGTGGGACTCGACTTGGACCTGTGCATGCAACAAAGATATCTCATCCCAGCATAGCTGTTGCAGGGCCATGCAAAAGGCAGGGCATAAACAGCTTGAGCATTCTTAGAGCTTTGGTAGCAACCATGAAACAGAGATGTTCCCATCACCGAGGGGAGGATTCTGACTGGCTGGCTTTGCTGAGTGAGAGGTCATCTCAGTTACTTGGGAGGTCAATTCGGAAGGCTCTCTTGAGCCTGGGAGTTATATACATACCAGTCTGCGGAACAGGACAAGACCCTGCCTCACAAACAGAGAACAAAACAAGAACAAAAGAACAAAGATCACGATTAGCTAGTTTAGAGCACATGCTCTCCCTGTTGCCAGACAGACTGAGTCTATGACCATCAAGAGTCAGGATTATCACATAGACTGTGCTCTGGTAATCTGAGTGAAGGTGGGCCCTCACTGTGGATCCTGACCCATAAAACCTCATCAGTGTGTGTCCAGGGAGAAGGAGGGCCATTGAGAAGCTCAAGGTAAAATATCACCAGAGTAGGGGCTTGAGAGATTCTCAGCTGTTAAAAGTACACAGTGCTCTTCCAGAGGAAAGGAATTTGGTTCCTAGCACCCATTATCAGGTAACTTACAACCACCTGTAACTGTAGTTCCAGGAGATCTGACTGTACCTGCACACACAAACATGTGCACAGACATAATTAAAACACACAATTAAAAATAAAAGAAATCATGGGGCTGGAGAGATTGCTCAGCAGTTAAGAGCATTGGCTGCTCTTTCAGAAGACCCAGGTTTGATTCCCAGCATCCACATGGCAGTTAACAGCTGTCCATAACTTCAGTTCTGGGGGGATCTGACACCCTCTTCTACCTCTGGGGGCACTGCACTCACTGCATAAGTGAGTGCACTTACATACATGCAGGCATTACACACATACACATAAAATAAAAACAATATTTTTAAAAAATAAAAATAAATCTTTTTTAAAAATCACCAAGGCCTTTCTCCTGCATCCTAACTACAATTTTTCTCATCTTCTCCATCTCTGAGGCCACTACCAAGGTCAGTCCCCAGTGTCCATCACAGGGTGCTGGCCCTGTCTGTGGCTCTGTGGCTTCAAACTATTTCGTACACCATTGCTACTGATGTAAGTAGAAACTCAGAGTTCTGCCACTTTCTATCCTAATGGCCCTGAGTGAGTTTTTTTTGCCTCTGGCCTTCAGTTGCTCCAGGACCGAATGAGTTAATATTGGGAAGATGATTCGTGTCTGACTTGTTCTGTTCAACAATTTTTTTATTTTTATTTTACATGTATGAGTATTTGTCTGAATGTATGTGAGTGTACCCGTGCTGTGCAAGGCCTCAAGAGGCCAGAAGAGGGCGTTTGATCCCTTGGAACTGGAGTTACAGATGGTTGTTAGCCACAATGTGGGTGCTAAGAATTGAACCCAGGTCCTCTCTGAGAGCATCCAGTGCTCTTAATGGCTGAGCCATGTCTCCACAACCCCATTCCAATTTCAATGCTGTACCTGGCTAGCTGTATGCTTTCTGAATGTACCCTTTCCTTCTCTGGGCCTCAGTTTCCTCACCACATTGCCTGGCCTGGGATCCAACCTAGGAGAACAAATGAGAGTGGGGAGCAGAGGCAGGGAGAGGTGACAGTGCTTGAAGGAATCAGAAGACTCATTAGACGTTAATGAACTTCAGTCGAGCATATTGATCACCTCTCCAATCATTTCCTTCTCATTCAAGTCCTCAGGGTCAACAGGGCTCTCTGTCTTCCCTGGGCTTTGTGCCGTCCCTCTTTCTAAGCAGTCAAGGACTCAGAAGGGCTGCCAGATCCACAGGGTATGGCAGGACAAGAAGAATTACTAAGGTGTAAGCTCTGCCTCTGTCTCTCTGCCCCTCTAGTGGTCTAGCCAGTGCTAGCCAGTGCTGCCAGTGAAGTCCATAGGCTCCACACTTGGTTTAACACTCTGCTATCCCACCATTGAAATTCTTACTTTTAAAATTTATATATTTTTATTTCATGTGTATGAGTGTTTTGCCTGTATATATGTAAGTGTGCTCTGTGTGTGTGTGTGTGTATGTGTCTGTCTGTCTGTCTCTCTGTCTGTCTGTGATGTCCACAGAGTCTGGAAGAGGGTGGATCTCCTGGAACTGTAGTTATGGACAGTTGTTAGCTACTATGTGGGTGTTGGGGATCAACACAGGTCCTCTGCAAAAGCAACCAATGCTCTTAATTACTGTGCCATCTCTCTAGCCCCCAATTTTTTTTTTTTTGGTCTTTTTGAGACAGGGTCTCCCTGTAGACCCAGCTGTACTGGAACTTGTAGACCAGGCTAGCCTTGAACTCATAGAGATCCACCTGCCTCTGCCTCCTGACAGCTGGGATTAAAGGCATGAGCCACCACGCCTGGCTCAAAAT
>NW_008347808.1:4995876-5001749 GCF_000622305.1 Nannospalax galili
TTTGTCAAGAAGTTTCCTATTTTATTTTGTGCCTGTCCCTGTGATATTTTGGGAAGTCGTGGAGCCTTTAGGGGGTGAGACTTACTTGGAGGAAGTGTGTTATTAGGGCCAGGACTTTGAAGGCTGTACCCTGGCTCCTGGTTCTTGCTCTACTCTTGTTTCCTGGTATACTATTTCTTGGTACAGGTTGTGCTACATGCTCTTGCTATCATGATCTGAGCTGCTCTACAATGCCTTCTGCCATGATGGACTGAAACCCCCTGAAACTGTGAGCCAGAATAAAAATGAGAAACCTTTCCTACTTTAAGTTGAGATTCTGCATTCCTAACAAGCTCTGGGAGTCGATCTGTGTTGTCCACCTGAGATGTTTTTATGACGAGAAAGCACCCTGAGGAAACTGCTTCCTAAGCGTGGGGCTAGAGAGATGGAATCAGAACAAGATCTCAGTGGTAGACCTCTAGAGTGCTGAGGGCACTACATGCCAGTGGTGTGGGGACCCGAGGGCCAGCTCATCTGGAAAAGCCATAAATTTCCTTGGTGCTGAGGTGGTGGTGATGGCCAAGGAAGTATGCTCCCAAGGACACTACAGGAAGCTCTAGCAGCCAGTTCGTAGGAACTCAAAATTTGCAGTTAGAAGCCAAATTCCACAGCTCCTGGCATCATTTTCCACTATGCCCAAGAGCCTAGGCATGTGCTGGCACACCCTCCCTCTGATGGTCAATACCAGTGGAGCCCCTGCCCTTGGGGGTGAGGCACCCTCAGCCTTCCTCACATCCTGCAGCTGGCTGCCAAGTCTGGCTGGTGTGTCGATGGGTGGCAGAGGGCACAGATGTCTCCTACTTCCCAGAGGGCCCAGATATCTCACTGTTCCCTGGGGCCCAATTAAGCCAGGCTTTGTCCCTGGGCAGCAGAGACGGGTGTCCCTGGCACTCTTTGGCTCCACACTCCATCTCTTCATCAGCTGTCTCCAGACAGCCCACATAATGTGGGGATTTCATGCTCAATATTCTTGATGAAAGTGAAACAGCGAAACCCCAGCAGGGTGGACACATGGAGACTAAGCAAAGCTCTCGCCCAAGGAGCTATCTCCTCCGCAAAGGAACCAGTGAAGCTCCTCTGCCAGGCGGCCACAAATTGTTATTGTTATTAGTGTTGTTGTTATTTGTTTTCATGCATCTCAGTAGAAATAAGTCTGTGTGTGGATCCTCTTTGCTGATAGCAATCTCAGCCTCTTGTCATACTAAATATTGATTGGCACTGTTGGGAGACGCCAAGCCTTTAATCCTCTGGCTGCCGCTCCCTGCACACTGATGTGGGAGTTGGGGAGGAAGATCACATTGTTCACACACCTGTTTTGCCACTTGCCTCATTCCTGCAGTAACACTTGGGCTATTAATGCCAAGGGGAATTGGCTTCCCTGTGATGTCACTTTCTCTCTTCACTTTTCTCCTGGCTCCCTGGAAAAGCGCTTTTCTAGTGTGCAAGTCCCAGGCAGTTACCACCTACACAGTGCCCTAGGGCCCAGATGAAGAAAATGGGGGCTCCAAGTCAGTTTCTCCTTCATTCTTCATTTATTCAGTGGTTCTGCTATCAAACATCTGTCAAGTACCTGCTTCAGGGCAGTCCTGGGGCTAGGTTCCATGAATGCAGAAGTCCATGGGATATGGTCTGTGACAGCCACCGGAAAAGATCCTGTGACAGTGTGATCAGCATGTGGTAGGAAGGCATAGGCAGCCAAGAAGGTGACCCTGCAGAGGTGTGGAAGTTGTTGGCTTCTTGGAAGAGGTGATGTTAAAACTGGGTCTTAGGGTAATGCTTTCAACAAATGAATGATCCTTGGAGGAGAATACTGTCCCCTGCTGGTTGGAGCCCTGTCTTGGGGTTTAGATCATAGTCCCTGTTTGACTTCTGCCTTTTTTAAAGATTTATTTTTATTTACGGTATGGTGTGTGTGTGTGTGTGTGTGTGTGTGTGTGTGTGTGTGTGTGTGTGTGTGTGTGAGAGAGAGAGAGAGAGAGAGAGAGAGAGAGAGAGTATGTTTAAGCACATGTGCCTGAGGAGGAGGCCAGAAAGTATTGCATTCCCTGGAGTTGGAGTTACAGGTGGTTATGCACCATCCACCTAGGTGCTAGAAACAAACTCTGGTCCTCTGCAAGAGCAGCAAGCACTCTTAACCAGAGTCAGCTCTCCAGTCCATCTGTCTTAAAATGAAACATCAGGGCTTGTCTCAGTGGCGTACTCCTGTAATCCCAACACTTGGAAGTCTGAAGCAAGAGAATTGTGAGTTCAAAGCCATCCTGGATACATAATGTGACAAAGAAAGAAAGAAAAAAGAAAAATATATAGAGAGAGACAAAGAGAGAGGAAGGAGGAGGAAGGAAGGAGAGAAAGAAAGGTGGAGGAAAATAAAAGGAAAGAAAAAGAAAGGTCACCCTTACTAGCTCTCAGAGCTGGGAGTGCCCACTTCTTCTACTAGGTAGTGCCTAACCGTAGCAGGAGGATGAAGCAAGAGTGCTGCAAATCCCAGGTCAGCCTCTACTGGGTTTTAGGCCAGCCTAGGTTTACAGCGTGAGACCGATCTCAAAAACACAGAAAAGGAAGGGGGGGGAAGGAGGCATGAAAGAAATCACTATAGGGTGTGGGGTTGTTCCCTGGGTGGAAGGTGCCTGTGACAATATCTCTGTCCTGATGCAAAAATGAGCGTGGGCTCTAACAGTTGTGAGACCTGCCAGCGCTGGGCTCCTGTCAGAAGTGAAAGGAGAAAGGGACATGCCTCTACTGTGCTAGGCAAAAGGGGAGACATTTTCAACTTGTAGAATGGATGGGATGAAATCCTTGGAATGAGAAGGGGGTCTTCCCATTCCAGCTCAGGAGCCCACCCAGGGTGTGGCAGGTTTATAGCCTCAGCAGTGGGGTTGGTGGTTCATAGGTGGGGCATTGGCTCAGATTTTAGGGCTTAAAGCCTGACCACTTAATCTCGAGCTTTCTCACTGTGAAATGGAGATAATGACACTACTGATGACACAGAGGTTACGATGAGGTAATAAATAGAAGCAACTTGGCCAGTATATAGCAAGTATTCCCATGTCATTGCTACTAATGGCTGAGGTCATAGAGTCACTGAATAGCAGGGCTACAATTCTAACTCAAGACTGGCTCCCAAAGCTGCCTCTCTGGTGGGCTTACTGGGCACGGCCACTCAGCATCTCCCTGGAGCTGGACTGAGCTAAGTGTCAGCTGGGAGACTGACCCCCTTTTGCCCACAAAGCTCCTGTAGCAGCTGCTGTATTTTAGTGCAGAGTAATAAATGCTGCCATGGAGGACAGAACACAAGATGCTCCATACCCAGCCAACCATCAGCCTCACTGGGAGGAGAAGGGAAGCTGTTAGAAACAGCTCTGCTAGATCCCACTCAATGTCCACCTTGCCCTTCTTCCCTACTAACAAAGTCCCAGTTTTACCCATGATGGTACTGCCTAGCTAAAAGACCGTTTCCAGCTTTTCTTATGACTACATGTAACCATGTGATTAAATTCTGACCAATGAGATATAGAAGGAAATATCATACAAGACTTCTAGGGCATTTGCTTAAAAGGAAGGTGATTCAGCATGGGTGTATTTGCTTCCTCTTTTCTATTGTCTAGAATGGTGATGTGATGACTGGACCTCCAGCAGCTTTCTTGAATCCTAAGGGGCCTTTGACTATGAAGCTTGTCTTAGGACGGTATGGTAGAAACTGCCTCCTCCCAGGCATCTTGCATATGAGATTGTAAACCCTTTGTTTTAAGTTAGACTGTTTTAAGTTCAGTTCCTTGCACTGAATTAAATTCCTAATTGACTCAGAAAAATTCACAAGGGAGAAATAATTTGCATGGGCTCTTGGGATAAGTAATTCTGAGAAGAAGAAACAGCCAGTTCAAGGCATGGAGATTTGAAACATGTGACAGATGATAGAGTTGGCAGGGGTAACCAAGAAGGCAGAACATTCAGTGGACACCCTGCATCTCAGACACAGTAGCCACAATGGACTCCTGCCCAAATACATCACACAGTCATTCCACACTGTAGTCACCCGGTCTCTTCAGTAACTCTGGGACCTGGCAGCTTTAATTTGCTCATGCTCTAGGTTACACAGCTGGAAATGGCTGAGCTGGGATTTGAACCCAGGTGGGTCTGAATCATTCTCCTCTTTTTATTACTGGTACTGAACCTCTAGCCTGTATCAGAATCACCCGGAAGGGTCATTAAGGCACAGCTTGCTGGGTCTTACTTCAGACCTTTCGATTCAGTGGGGCTTAGAGTGTGGCCAAGAGCTTGTGTTTCTGATAGCTGTGGTGCAAAGTGTGTGTGTGGGGGGGCAGTGCTGTTGGTCTGTGGATCTACTGGGAAACCACTGGATTATAGCATTAACTGGAGACAGGGTTCTCTTTGTAGCAGGTGTAACAGTGTAGAGGTACTGTGACTTAGCCCAGATAGGTGTTGTCTGGAGCTATTGAGCTGGCTCTTCTTATCTTGAGCTGGCTCTTATAGGCTGTCTATCAGGCTGGGCTGGGTGGCACCTGAGCTGAGCCCAGGGTGGGCAAGAATGCTAAGCATCCTACACTAGCAGGCAGCTGCCAGCTTCCAGCTACAGTGCAAACAGACACCACCCTTCGGCCCCATGCTAAATTTCTTTGGTTCCTTGGCTCCTGGCCTCTAGAAAGGCTACTGCTGGCCCACCAGGAAGGAGGGACAGGATGAAGATTTTTGTAGGCCAGGAACAGAATCTGCATCTTTCTGCAAAGCTCCAACCAGATGTGACAGATTCCATAAGCCCCCAAGAAGTTGCCTGAGTTGAAGACTACAGCGCAAATATTTTCCTCCACATTCATGCAAGCTTTGTTATTTTAAAATGTTTGTGTCTTAGTGTGCTCCAGTGGTGTGTCAGCTTCAGGCTATGAATTCCTGGAGGGCAGGAGATAGATTTGTAGTGTTGAGGAACTGCAAATGGTGATGATGGGGGTGCCAGTGATGACAATGCCTGTGTTGGGCAGAGCTGGTGGTCACTGTATAAGGAGACAGGAAAAGGAGAGGAAGCAGAGGTGGTGGGAGGTATAGATGAATGAGGGAGGCAGCAGCAGAGGTGAGGGAGGTGGATGGACGTGAGGCTGATGCACATGGAAAGTATGACAGGGTGATAATGATAGTGGTCTGTATCTTTCTTCACGATTTCCTTGGACTGGGGCTTGTGCCTTGTTCACCTAGAGTGGTGACCCCCAGAATCAGCATCTTCTCTCTAGTGCTGACTGATGTGATGGGGGCGGGGTAGGAGGAATAGCAAGGACTGGTCTCAGGTTGGGACAGAAACTGTCACGATAGAGAAACGCGCGCATGTAGATGCTCCAGAGAAGACATCCAACCCCGTTCTCCCATCTTAGGGCTGGGACGGCCCCCAAGGGGCACTATGGTGCTGCCAGCCAGAGATGGGTGTGGACTGAGTACCGGCGCCCCGAGGGGCAGGGGCAGGGGCAGGCCTGTCTAGTCCAGCCAGGCCTAACCAGACAGCAGTCAAGGCAACTTAGGGGAGTGTTGGTGTGCCGAGCACGCCTGCTGGGCGCAGGGCAGTTTTTCCATAATCATCTTTTGTCTGGCCGAACAATGGAGGTGAGGAGGGCAGCTAGGCAGGTGGGACGTAGCTTGACAGCCCCGCGGGAAGAGGGCTGGAGGCCGCCCCGCTGCTTCTAGCCAGGGCCCCAGTACGGTGTCGGCGTCCCAGCTCCGGCCTCACTGCACGGGGTCCCAGAGGCCGCCTGGACTCCTCTCCTAGGCTAGGGAAGCTGAGCCCCGCCGCGCCCGGGCTGGCTCGGAGTCCTCCCTCCGCACCTCTCTCTCTC
>NW_008347808.1:5002052-5114504 GCF_000622305.1 Nannospalax galili
GAGGCTTTTGATAAATGCCGCCCGGTTGGGCGCCTGAGGAAGGCCTGCGCTCCTGGGAGGAGCCTGTCGACATCCGACCCTGGGAGAAGGATGGCCCTGCGAGGGAGCAGGGTGGGGGCGGGGGCTGCAGCCCAATTCCCCTCAGAACAAAAAGAGATTTCTCTCTCCCTTGCAGCAGCTGCTGAGTCCCCAGCCATGCCTTGATCATTTTTCAAATTGCAATAAATTAACATTTTCTGGAGCAGGAAAACCACACGGAGAGGCCTAATTACCAAATTTGGGGATGGCCTCAAGCCCCTCCAAGCCTGCCTCCTTTCCCCCTCCCTCCTTGCTGGGGACTGAGAAAGATGCGGGCCTGAAGGAACAGCTTCTTCCATTTCACTAACACCTTTCCCAGGGCTGACTTGGGTCCCCCACTCCTCTCTGGCCCCTCTCCACAGGCAACCCTACCTGTTGCCTCCTCTTTGCTAACATTCCTTCCTTCATCCCTCCCACTCCCAGAATGTAGTGCAGGGGCATTTATTCCCATTTGGAAGGGGAGAGCTGAAGGGGGAATGTGAAAGTGGAGGGAGGAGGATACAAGGAGGGTCTCTGAGGCTGAAAGTTAGAAGCTTTGAGCCCTCCAGTGTCCCAATCCTAAAACCAACTTCTTTCCATGAGCTGAGAGCTGTGACCCACTGTTTAGAACAAAACAAGAGATCTTCCTGCAGACTCTCTAGGATCCCAGTCTCACTTTGAGTGGGAACCTCCACTCTGCTAAGCTTCCAAGGAACATTCCAGGGTTAATTTGGCTATGTAAAACCGAGTCCTTCCTCTCTTGTATACCAAAGCACTCTTTTACTCTGGAGGTTGTGGTTGCCATTTACCTAGTGCTTACTGTGGGTGTCAAGCAGTGTGTGAAGGCTCATCAGAGCTCAGTGAAGTCTCACTGAAGGCCTCTAAGGTAGGCTCAGAGAAGTGAAGTGACCTTCCTCTAGCCCATTGTAGGGGCTCGTTGTATGCCAAGTACTGCTTTCTTCTCCCTCACTTCCCCTGCCAGTGGACCCAGCTGCCCATCATGACCCCTCAGTCTCAGGAGTGCCCACCATCCTGTCTTCCAACCAGGGCCTCTGCTCTCATTATGGGAAGGTGGGATTTTGGCCTCAGCTGGAAGCAGCTGGAAGGCAGGCTTTGTGGAAGGAAGTCCAACTGGCATCCACAAATACACACTAGGGTGGGGTGAGTAAGCAGGGAAACAGTTCTCTTCGCCTTTTCCAGAGGGCAGAAGGCCAAAAAGGCTTGTCCAGCTGTGGCCTGAGCCCTGGGATCCTTGGATGCCTCAGCACTGGTGGGTTAGGAAGTCTCTCACAATCTGGCTCCCATCTACCTTCTGGAACTTATTTCCTTCTCCTTTTCATTACACACTCTGTGGTTCCATCAAACTCAATATTCCTTCCCCATGCCCTCACTCTGTGCTGTTCCTGCTGCCAGAAGGCCACCCTCCCTACTCTCACCTATGCAAACTGAGCCATTGTCTTTCTGTCATGCCACCCTCTCCCCAGCTGTCACTTCTTGCCAAAAGCTTTCTGGGTCCTTACCAGGTTGCTTCTGTCCTCTGGCCCCACATTTAAAGAATCTCTTTCTCCTTCAGCATGCCCACAGCATTAATCTACTCCTCTCTTAAGGCCTGAGCCACTTTCTCCCTGGAGCTTGAATCTCTCGGAAACAACTTACATCCTTTCTAGACCCTTGCTGGCAGAGGAAGGAGCTAGCCAGAATTGATCCCTGTGTTTTCCGGCATCTTGGTTGAGATGTCTTAGAAACATAGTGCATGTCTGCTTCACAGCCACACAGAAGGGTAGGATAGTGTTCCTGGAAGAACATGACTTTGGAGGCAGAGTCACTGGGAGGCAAAATTCCTGTTCAAGTTCTTTCCAGCTGGTGCCCTTGAGCAAGTTACCTACCTACTCGGAGACTTGCTTTTCCCTACGCTTTTTACAAGATGAAAGAAACTGAAAGGTAAAGCACTTCTTCAAATATACAGCACATTTTTGGTGTCCGATAAATGCTTGCTTGTCACTCATCTCTTTGACACAGTCTGATGACTAGATGTGTGAAGGAGGCAAACTGATACTGCTCCATTCATGGTCCTCGCTTGAGGGACTGGGGCATTTCAGCTTTCCTTACCCTCTTCTCCAGGCACACCCACCCACTAGTCCACAGAATCAAATCTGTTCCCTTCTTGACCACCCCAGGCCCAGAGTTTACACGCTGAAATTCCCAGAAGCTGAGACTTCCAAACAAACTCCCCAAGTTTGGATTTATCAGCTATGCTATTAAAACAGTAATTTTCAGCTGCCTAATGTTTCCAACTTCTGCTCTAATCCAGCGGGTAAATATTTACAGAGCCTGACACCACTCCTAGGCCACTTGCTCTGCTGCCAAACATTCATTTCCCTTGCAGCCCTGTTGGTTTGGTACTTTTAGAAACAGGGGAGGATGGAGGGGCCTGAGTACATGTGCACATGTGCCTGCTTTGCCTATGGGAATGAGAGAGAGGAACAGTCTGAGGCATTCGTGGGTGGGAGGGACACAGGATAGAGTAAGTCCTGCTACTTCCTTTCATTCAAACCTCTTCTGCTGGGACAGGGGTGTACCCAGATCCACAGACACTCCCCTCTCTGCATCTACCACCTTCACAGTACAGATATGCACATAGCTAGCTGTAGCAAATGGACTTACAGACTACCCATAGAGACACTTGGGGGGCCTGCCTCAATTTGGCCACTTGCTAGGCCAGTGAATGTGTCCCTTCATCATCAGAATCCCAAGTCCTACAAAGGGCACTCTCCTGCTGCTTAATTCCCCTTTAGATAAGAGCCCCCTTACGCCCACATGCCTCCAGTCACACCAGACATGAACACAGGGCTGCCTTTTCACAGTCTCTATCTTTCTCTGCTCCTTCCTGTCTCTAATTTTTTTCCTGCAGCTCCGGGGATTGAATCCAAGGTCTTATACATGCTAGGTAGGTACGCTACCACTGAGCCACATCCCAATTCTCACTAGCCCTCACTGAGTATTTGTAATGAATGAAGGCTGAGTCACACCCCTCTCTACAGCCTCAGCATCAAGCACAGACACAGCCAATGTGCTCAATGTGCAACTGTACATAGTCATCCAAAACCTAGGGACTGGTTGGAAGAGGGCCTCAAAGAAGCACGGATCAGTTTTAGCCTTATGTCACCAGAGAAAAGGGAAACATTTGTGGAACGTTCCACACACATAGGGGTTTTGTCTGTCTTGATCTCCCACCACACAGAACATCGTCATGACATTTCATGAGCTCTTACTTTGTGGCACACAGCAGCATAATCTTCACCAACCCAAGAGGTGAAGTGAGAGTCATTTGAGACATGGGATCATTGGAGCACAGTCACTCAACCAGGGTACACGGGACATAAATAAAAGGTAGACCTGATTTTGAGCCTAGGTAGTCTTCCTTCAGAGCCTGCAATTCTTTGTCCTGTCTCCTGTGGTAAATATTCATTCAGTGACTATGCATTGAGTGGACAAATGCCCACCATGTGAGTGACTGTGGGCACAGCTGTGTACACTATTGAGACTCCTTCACTCTTGCCTTGCAGGATATGTTTTATCATTCTGTTCAGATAAAGATACCAAGGTACAGAGATGTGAACTAACCTGTCCCATGTCAGTTAGTAGGCAGTAAACCTGGAACTTGCTTTCCACTGGCCCAGCTTGCTTCTGAGGCCCTGTCTGCCTGGAAGCCTGAGGAAGGGATCCAAGGAATGCTTTGTTCTCACCCTTTGGTGCGTAGGGGGAGCAGGCCTTCTGAACTTCGGAGACTCAAGCATAAATGTGGACGGCAGTCCACTGTACCCTTTCAGATGGATACATGGGCCACTTGTCCAAGACTGCACAGTAACTGAGAGGCCATACCTGAGGCTATGCAGCAGCCCTGCTCCAAACACCCCCTTCCGGTCTCTAGGCCACTCAGGTACCTTGGTCCACCTAGCCCAGCCATGAACACATTTCCTCTGGGAATAGGCTTCTTCAAGCTGCAAACTGAGAAGGGTGTAATGAGGAGGAAAGAGTCCAGCAGGGAGAAAATAGGTTGCTTCGAGGAAAGAATTCCAAACAGATTGAGCTACAATGGAGCCCCCTGTTATTAGTAATTGTAGTATCATGAGGATGCCTGGGATGATGGTGGTGATGATGGTGATGATGATAATGTTCAGAGCAGGGGGGAAGAACAGGAGGAGAGGGCTTTCCTTCCCAAACCAGGCAAATAAAAGACTTCCCAGGGACCCCAGAAATGCATGTGCAGCCTAAGTCCTGCATTAGGTGCCTGGTCAGGTGACCTGGCTCATTGTCCCAGGCCACATCGTCCCCTGTCCTTAGGCTGGGTCATTCCTGGAGGAAGGGATGCCTATTTTTAACTGTAAAACGACTCCATGAGTGTTAGAGATGGCCTTGAGATGAAGCACACAGGTGCCCCTGTTGGGATAGAGCAGTGGCTGAATGCCAGGGTTCATCTGTTTCCTGGCTGGGCCAACATCCTGAATCCCAACAGTTCTGATCTTGGGTCTGGGCTCCATTCCTTATTCCTTTGTGATTTGACCTTGAACCAATCACTTAGCAGCCTATGCCTCAGTCTCCTTATCTACACAGTGGGCAGCACTGGCAGAGTTATACAGAACAGATTCTATGATAAGCCATGTGTCCCAGAACAAGTGAGGAAAGTCAAGTGAATTCTCTCCTTGTTTCACGGATACTAAACTTTTGTTGTGTTCTGCTCATGTGGCCAGGCATTATTAGATCATCAAAGAGATTCATACACTGGTGGAGGAAGCCTCGGGCAATTTCTTTGAGCAATTTGGATGGAGCCCCCAGTGTCTGGGCCAGTACGGCCCTGCGTGGTTGTCTGGGAGATTCACTGTGGGAGCAGAGGATGCTGCTGCACGCAGGGTCCCTGAGCCTTTCCTTCCTTCCCAGTCTGCTCCCCCTCCCCAAAGCTGCTGAGAGGCTGGGGTGATGGATGAGGCCCTGCCTTCCCTCACCACTTCTTTGATGAGAAGAAAAAAAAGTCCACCTGAATCTCAAATCAAAAACAGGTGAATTGCCATTTGGGCTGAACCCTCTCCCCCTCCTGGTCTACAGGAAGTTTGGGGGCAGAGAGGAGAAGGAGAAAATGTGATAAATCACATTGTTAGGTGGGGTGCTACCCTTCAGCTATGGTGGGGACTTTGGGAGGCCCCAGACCTGCCTCCCTCCTAGGATGGGTGTGTGCCAATCACAAGATGTGGACAGTGGGAAACTGTCCCTAAGGACTGATGTACTGCACTACAAGCTGCTCCATGCCCAGTCCTTCCCCTATTTTTCTAGCTTACAGCGTCCCTCTAAGTGGCACAGTTCCTCCTTTCAGCCCCAGCATGCTCAGAGCTTGCCACCACCTTGCTATGTGTACCTGAACAAGTCTTTGGCTCTCTCTGGACTTTTGGCTCCTGGTTAAACTACAAAGGGTTAGATTCTTTTGGAAGCTAAAGAATGGCAGGCAGATAATGGGCTTTCTTAGGAAGGTGGCATGAGGACCGCTGGTGTCCCCACATTTGTATTTCGCTTCCCTCTGCCCCAACATCTTCTGCATTGACACTGTATGATAGGCCCCAAGAGTTTGTGGGTTCCTGGATTTGGTAAGCAATTATGCCAGAAGTTTCCTCAGTTCACTGACAAGGTGACTTCATCCCAGTCTGGGTCCCTCTCTCTTGCAGCACAGATACAAGCAGGGCTTCAGGGCTCCATGTCACATCAATAGTCTCTAGCATTTTAAAAGGTGGAGGTAGGGACTAGGGAAAAATCTGAGAAGAGCACTACTTAGGTCTCCTGTGACTGATAATCACCCCAGAAAGATGACAAAACAGATGAGAGGCTGGTAGAGACCTCAGAACTGTACCTACCTCTTAAGGGAAAACTGGAGCCTCAGGAGATGATGGGAAAGCTCACAAAGCCCATCCCGGTTCAGGCTGGGGAACAGGTCCCAGGCTTTGGATTCGAATCCTCCAGTCCCTGGAGAGACTGCATTTGTTTGCTAAGAGAACTGAAGTTTCTGACCCTACCTGCACCACACCCAGATTCCAGCAGCTAGATGTGCCAACCTGACTCCCTCTGTCGACCCACACAGGCCTGAGGCTGTGGGGCCCTAGACTCAAAGCTGGCACCCACCTTCAGTCCACAGGATCACCAGACAGGACCCAGGACCCTCCACTTTGGCACCTGACTCCTGAAACTGGAGTCTCTGGTGGAGCAGCAAGGAAAGAAGGGACAGGAGAAGGTAGGTGGAGAAGGAAGAGACAGGGGATGAAGAGGAAGGGGGGAGGAACAGGGAATCAAAGCTGAAAGTTGAAAAGGGAGAAATAAGAAGGGCCAGAGAACAGGCCACTGAATTAAGGACCCTGAGGTAAAGAAGGACAGGGAACGGAGGGAGGGTGGGTAGGGAGGAGGAAGACACCTCTAGAAGGGACAAGCTGGAGAGAAGAGGAGGAAAAAGGGGTCGCCTGAGGGGCAGGGAAAGGGGCCCGACCCAGGGGTCCCCCTCCCTACATTTCAGTGAGTTCCCCAGGGGCAGTTGGGGCGAATTGAAAATGAAACACCTCGTCTCGGGGCCTAGGGATGTGACCCTCGGCGTAAGAGGATTAGGGAGACTTCCAAGAGGAAATGGGGAGGGTGCCAGGAATCGGGGAGCCTAACGCAAACTCCCGCTGCCCCCAACCCAAGCCGGAATTGAAAGCGCACGGACCAATGCACTTGAGCCGTGGAGCGCCAGTGCCCCCTTGTGGCAGAAGGCCGACTGGAAATTAGCTGGAGCTGGGGTGGACAAGGGATATTGGACCCCTGGAAGGAACAAGTGTAAAAGAGAACCTCAGAGATGGACCAGTGACTGTGAGTTCCTCTAACGCCTATAAGCATCAGTAAAGAACCTGGAGCTCCTCTGCCTTTCCCTCCCTTTTATGGGAGTACTCAAGGCCATCTGCAGGTTGCAGGAAGGACAGGCAAAAACTATTGCTCTCCTTCACAGTTGAGCCCCTCACCTCCTCATCACTGTCTTTCATCTGGAATGACGCCTTCTGTCCAGAGAAGATTCTACCAAGTTCAGGAGAGAGCTCACCCCAGTGCTGGGGAGACTGTGATGGAGAGTCTAAGGTTTGGGAAGGAGCAGGACAGGGCACCCCAGCCAAAGGGTAATCAGAGAGCAAACAAAATGGGTGGCTCTTGTTTTCAACGTATTTTGAACTTGAATCTGCTGCCCCAGCTTCTTTATTTGCAAAATAAGGGTAAGAGTACGGGTAAGAGCACTCACATAGTAGAGCCATTAGGAGAAATAAAGGAGTTAACTACATATGAAGAATCTAGAACATTCGCTGGCACCTGGTGATTGGTTTTATCTTGTTTCTTTTACTATATTAGATTTTACTTATTTTTATTTTATGTGTATGAGTGTTTTGCCTGCATGTATGTAGGTGTGCCGAGTGTATAATGCCCTTGGAGGCCAGAAGAGGGCATCAAATTCCCTGGGACTAAAGTTACTGACAGTAGTTAGTAGCTGTGTGTCCTGGGAATCAAACCTAGGTCCACTGCAAGAGCAATCAGTGCTCTTAACTGCACAACCATCTCTCCAGAACCCCTCTTTTGCTATTTTTTGAGAGTTTTTCTAGCATAGGGTAGCATTAAACTTCCTATATAGCCAAGGAAATTTTTATTAGTATTATTGTGTATGTGCATGATATGTGTGGGGGTCACACATGCCATGGTGCACATATAGAGGTCAGAGGACAACTTTGTGGAGTCAGTTCTTTCCTTCCACTTTTATGTGAGCTCTGGGGATGGAATTCAGGTTCCCAGGCTTGCATGGCAAGTACCTTTACCCTCTGAAGCATCTTGCTGGTTCCACCTCCTTTTTTGAGACAGGGTCTCTTACTGAACCTAGGACTCACCAATTGGCTTGACTTGCTGGCTAGGGAACTCCAGGATCTGTCTATGCTCCTCTCCAGGACTGGGTTACAGATCCACAGTACCATGTCCAGCTTTTATGTGGATGTTGGGGATCTGAAACCAGGTCTTCATGCTTATACAGCAAGTACTTTACCCACTGAGCCATCTCCCCAGTCTCCTGATCTGGAACTTCTGATCCTCCTGCCCTCACTTCCTGAGTGCTGGGATCTCAGGTGTATCCAGGTTTATGCTGTGCTAGGGATCAAACCCAGGTCTTCATGCATGCTAGGCAAGTGCTCTAGCAACGGAGCTACATCCCTAGACCTTCTGTTGCTATTTTTAATCCCTAGGAAATCCTGTCCCAGAACAAACCAGTCAGAGGAATCCTGGAATGTTCTAGCTGGTGAGATTATATAGCCAATGGCTTAGAGGATTTGAACAAGTTCAAATTTTACTCCTCACACTGTGCTACTCACTGTGAACACAAGTATATTTAAGCTCAGAGAGGGGAAGAGACTTGCCTAAGATTACATAGCAGACTGTGGCTCAGCTGAGGTTCGCTCATTGCCAGGCCTAACCCCCTTAACATTTTGTCCTTCCCCAGCTGAGTATTCTCTGGGGTCCTTGCTTGAAGCCATGGCCCTGAATCTTGGATGGGAAGTTGGCTAGCATCCCATTGGCTGGTCCAAAGTTCTGAAACAGAGTAGGAAGCCTTCTTTGCCTTGGTGGAGGCCCTGCTTGGCAGCCGCTTTGTCCCCCTAATTCCATATCTTTTGGAACCAGTTTTTTCAGCTGGAAACCTTAGAGGTTACTTGGTTGCCCAGCCTCCCATCCTATCTGCCATCTGCCACCAATAGCTGCTTCTGTCTTTATGTCCGCCAGCCCCTCCACCAATCTCCCCTGGCCCTTGCGGACACTTAGTCTTAAATAATCTAGACATCTCTAGCCTTTCTTCGTTTTCCTATGGGCTGTTGTGCCTTGGAGACTAACACTGAAGAAACAACCAGGGAAACAAAGTCGTCACTCCTATTCTGCTCGGTGGCTAGCTGACCCTCCTGCCTTGCCTCCACCCCAAAAGGGCTGCCACTACGTTTTGCCTTTTTCTGTTTCTGCTTGCAGTAGCCAAGGGTGAACAGCTGGAGAGTTTTGTTCAGCTCAGGATAGGGCTTCAGGCTCTGGGGTAAAGGAGCCTCTGGCCACCATTACAGACGACTGAGTTCCTGGAGAAGGCCCCTCCACCTTCCAGAGGTGCCTTTCCTTGCTGCTGCCCAGCTTGGGCTGGGCTACTCCCCAGAGCCTGGGCTAGACCTGTTTGCAATGATTCACGCCTACACACTCCCACCTCACCCCTGGGAGCCAGCTCTGCACTCTTAATAGATCTTATGGTTAAGAAGTTTTTTCCTGCTACTCAGCGTTAGTGCTTAAAGTGCAGTTACACTCTGAAAATTGACCATAAAATGACACCATGGGGTCCACATTTATCCTCTAGCCACAATTCCAGACCAGCTTGGTTCATTTTTCTCATTGAAAAATGACTTTGGGGGGCTTCAAACTCCACCCGAGTCCTAAATCTGCCTCAGTGCTTCACCCTCGGTGGTGCCTCCCATCCCCAGGCTGGGGGAGAGACAAGCCCTTGGACTGCTGAGGTGGCAAACCAGGCCCAGCTCTGCTCAGAGGTTCCTGTCACAGATGGGTAGAGTGGGAACACTGTGTGTGTGTGTGTGGGGGGCAACAGAGACTCACGATTCACCTGGATGGAAGCCAAGATGAGTCCAGCCTACCTAGGCTCTGAGGCCTTGAAGGAGGCCCCCACAACTCATTCTATAGGCCTCCATCCCTGCCCTGGAAAAAGGGGCTTCCTCAACCCCCCTCCAAGCTTCTGAGGGATCTCAGACAGTGTTAGCAGGATAGTGGAAACATCCAGAAGCCTTAAAGCAAGAGTCACCCTCCATTCTGTTGTTCTAGAATGTTCCACAGCATGTGGTGGTTCTCTTGCCTAGGCTGTGCCATTCTTCCATGGTTTGGCCAGCTTGTCTAGGTCTAAGGGCTAGACCCACACTCACCACAGTCTTGAGGTCACTCCTGTCACAAGGATAAGGAGGCACCTGGTAGCATGAATGTGGAGGCCACAAGCTTTAGGGCTGAGACAAGGAACACATGCCTAACCTCTGAACAGTGGTTACCTGAGGAGGACCCTCTGTATCCTCCACCTCCTGTTTACTCTAACAAGCCTGGTTATTTGGTTACCAAGCCCACAGCAAATTAGAAGCAGTAAATCAGGAGGGCAGAGGGGCTGCTGGAAGCAGGCACACTAAAAGTGTCAAGATGTGTGAGCTGACAGCCTGACAGCAGGGGAGTAGGCAGCAAAGTAGTAAAACAGAAAACAACCCGGGACAGGCACAAATGTGTAAGGAAACCAGACAAGCCAGGGCCTCATGATATAGGAGATCACCACGGCACGGTGCCCATGGTGGCAGCACAGTAATGAGCATGTTCTGAACCTTAGGAAGAGGAGGCTGGCAAGGTGGAATGTGTTTCTTAAACTTTTCCATCAAAAATAACTCACTGAACTGGGTGCAGTGGTGCACGCCTGCAACTCCAGCACTTGGGAGGCTGAGGCGGGAGGATCCCACAAGCCCAGGAGTTTGCAGCAAGTCTGAAAGGACAATTGCTTTATTTGTTTTTGAGATGGACCATTCCTCTTTTGCCCATAATAATCTCAAACTCCTGGGATCCAGCAATCTTCCTGCCTTACCTCCTGATTAACTGAAACTACCGGCTCATGCTACAGGCACCTAGCTAATTATGTTTTTTGTTTTATTTTGTTTTGAGACAGGATCTCCCTATAGCCCCCACTGGCCTGGGACTCGCTATGTAGACCAGGCTGGCCTTGATCTCATAGAGATCCACCTGCCTCTACCTCCTGAGTGCTGGGACTAAAGGCGTTAAGTAGGAATTCATGGAACTAAATCCTCAGCTTTGAGGCACATTCGCAAGTCCAGAGTAGCTGAATACTCAAGCCCCTGAGAGCTGAAGCAAGCTGGGGTTCCCAGGGCACTAAATACATGCCCACTGGCTTTGAAGCCAGTCTTGAGCCCCAGGCTGGTTCCACTGATTCTTCTCCATAGAGCCCTGGGCAAGGCACTTAGCCTCCCTTAGCTGCTTCCTCTGTAAGACTTTAAAGAAATACCTATCTTGCACAGCTTGGAGGATTACCTCAGGGACACCTAAGCCTGCATGTTCCACCTCCAGAGTACAGTAGGGGTTTACTAGGTACTCTATCCTGAAGTCTGAACTTTGGGGCTCAGCCTGCCTGGCCCAGCCCTCCCCTGTGGTCACACCTCAGGGGGCAGCAGCACAGGGACATTTGTTCTTGTTCACTGTGTTCTAGGCAGTTTAGAGCTGAGAGTGGCAATGGCTCTGGGCAGGGCTGCTGTGTTCCAGGAGACAGGGGAAGAGGAGGAGCCATGCCATGGAAAGATGGGATTGATTAGAGGCTAAGATGGCAGCAATAGCTCAGAACCCCCCTTTTCCTCTGCCACTTCTTCTGGGCCTCACAGCCTCCCACATTATGAGCAGCATCCTTAGCCTTTGGGATACCAGTCAAGGGCATTTGTCACTTAAGCTGGAATGGTGAGGAAGGGCCCAGCTCTGGGGTCGGGTGCAAAGAAAGGCCACAAGGAAGGAAAAGCACCTGCAGGGCTAAGCAAGGCTGGCCATGGGGTATAGACCAGACATAACCAGTGTCTGCAGGTGGCCAGGTGTACCTGGCACCTGCTGCCCTGGGCACTGGTACCTTGGAGACATGTGCAACAGGATCCCTCTATTCAAAACTCAGCTCAAAAATTTCCCTTGTTTTTGAGAAACACCCTCCCCTCAATGCCACTCTAATGACACAGCAAAACCAAGGAAGGCTCCTGCCTGGGGAGGTTGAGGGAGTAAGATACAGATGCCTGGCTCCATCTCATCTAGGAGTGAAAGGCAGCACTCTAAGGGACTGTGAAGATAGCACTAGATTTATAATGAAGTTATGTCTGGTTCCAAACCTAGACAAGTGCCAATTTCTGAGTGTCAGTTCCCCCAAAGAGCATGGGCTTTGAAGCCACACAGACCTGGGTTCAGATTCTGCCCCCTTTGAGTATGGGAGGGCCACTGCACAAGCCTTCATAAGCCTCAGCTGCTTCTACTTCCCAGGATGGCTCATATGGGAGGAAGAACTGAACTCGGGGTCTGGGATCATAGGGCTGAATGGATGTGCGTGCCTACATAGGGGCCACTGTTTGGAAGGCTGGATGGGCCCACACACTCCTCATAGCGACCTGATGAGATAGGAATTATCATCTTCATTTGGACAATAGGACACATTGAGCTTTCTAAGGAGCTCAGTGACTTTCCTTATAACCCATAACTAGGAAGTAGGAGAAGGAAAATTCAAATCCTGGCGTCCTGACTCCAAATCTTTTACTAACTCTGCCACAGTGAGGATTTATGAAGGAAATGGGTGCCAAAGTGCTCTCTCAACTCTAGCCTGATGTGCAATGTGTATGTGGGGTGTTCTCATTTGTGAATCATGGTAGGTCCTTGGAGAACCCCCTAGGCATGAAGCTGCTGAGTAAGACCCCTGGGTCCTCAGCCTCTGGCTCCCTCCCCTTTCCAGGCCTCCTGTTGTTTCCTGGGTTTCTAGCAACCCATGTTCCTCTGGGGCTGGGCCTTTGTGTGTGGAGATTCTGGACTAAAACCTGCCCCCATGGGACCAAAGACTACGGAAGGCAGCTCATTGCCCCTGCAGCTGCCAGAAAGGGGACATCAAAGGGGCAACACGTGGGTGAGGCGGCTCCCTGCTTTGTTTTGAGAGCCTGTGGGTTTTGTGGTACATACACAGGCATGCAAGGAAGCAGAGACAAAGACTCTGGCAAGCAGGAGGCTCAGGAGCTGGGAGCTGGGAAGTAGCTCAGAGGAGCTGTGGGGAAGACGTGACAAGAAAATGTGGCAAGGATGTGGGGAGGAGTGGGTGAGGAAAGAGGTTGTGCTGGTGGGGGCAGCTGGGAGGGCTTACTCCCTGTGTTACGCTGCTGGGCTTCTGCAGCGAAGCCCTGGCATGGCTGGATGCATAGCATGAAGCTGCTGGAAAGTTGTGAGCCACCACCATCATTTGGGATTTGTTTTATTCATTCATCCACGCATGCATGTATTCAACATATAGTTGGAGTGTGGAGGGTGTTTTCAAAAAGAGCTCTGCAGTCAGGCTGCTTTGTTGAACCCTGGCTGTGCTTTTTATTGGCCTTGCGACCTAGATTGAGCTACTTACCTTCTGGTGTCACAGTATGACAGCATCAGTAAGAATAATCAAAGTGTTTACCTTAGAGGATGGTTGTGAGGATTCAATGAAATCATTCCATGTAAAGTGCTTCAACAATGCATGGCACACACATGTTCAAAGAGAGACTTGAGGCCTGGGGCTGGAAAGATGGCTCAGCAGTTAAGAACGCTGGCTATTCTTGCAGAGGACAGGAGTTTGGGTCCCAGCGCTCAAGCCTGGTGGTTTACAACCACCTGTAGCTCCAGCTTCAGGGGGTCCAATGCCATCTTTTGGTCTCCATGGGCACCTGCATGCACGCACACATACACATATGTGTACACACAGAGAAATCAATAATAAAAATAATTTTAGAAATTATGTATATATGTAAGTGTCTGTGTACAGGTATGGGCATGCATGATGAGTGCAGGGACCTTTGGAGTAGAGAAATTGTTGGATCCCCAGGAGTTGAAGTTACAGGCAGTTGTGAGCTGCTGGGCATGGGTGCTAGAACCCAAACTTAGATACATCCTTAACCACTGAGCAATCTCTCCAGCCCTAATAAAATAAAATTTAAAACAAGACTTGGAGGGTGTAGCTCAGTGGTAGAGCATTTGCCTAGCACATGTGAAGCCCTGGATTCCATCCCCAGGAACACACACACACACACACACACACACACACACGCACGCACGCACACACACACACAGCCACATTAGTTACATGTATTCATGTTTGTATGTAGCCACAAATGGACATGGGCATACACATACCTTGCTAGTCCTTGTATTAAGAACTAAGAGTACAGAGATGATAAGACAGAAAGAAGCTAGGTACTGGGGTGTTCATATCTATAATCCCAGCACTTGGGAGATTGAGACAGGAGGATCAGAAATTGAAGGCCAACCTCAGTTATATAGTGAATTGGAAGCTAGCCTGGGCTATGTAGGAAAACCCTGTTTCAAAAGATAATAATAAAAAATAAGACAGACACAGTCCTTGCCTGCATGGAACTTTGTCATTCATCCTGAATTGACTCTTTGAGGCCCTACTGTTCCTCCTAAAATCTTTCTAAATAGCTAGAACGAGTACTAGTGTTCAAACTGACGCCACTGGACCCAGCATGTTCCTCTTTGCCATGCTGTCCTCGGCGGGCTCAGGCCAGACTTTCTCCATCATCCTGAAAGGAACTAGGCTATAAACTCAGACAGATGGTGCAAGCACAGTGGACTTCATCACTAGCTGACTTCCAGAGTGTCAGAAGTCAGACGTTTTCAATGAAGTGGACTGGGAAAACTTTTTTCTGTTCCTCCCTCTTTTTCCCTCTCTCCCTCGCTCCCTTCACATTCTTGGCCTCACACTGGTGTGCCTACATGGAGCGATGAATAAGTAGTTACAGGAACCTGTGCAGACACACATGTACAGAGGTACAGAAGGATACAAAGAACCTGAGGAAAAAGTCCATGAGGAATGAAAGAAGGTGGAGCTGGGCTGTGCTGTGGCCTGGGCACATGGCCAGAGTGATGAGGTACAGCAAGCACAGCCTCAAGACCCCAGCTAAGACACTGTTTACAGAACATGTATCCAAGTGTGTCCCAGACAGCCCAAGCACCTGGGGTAGGTAAGAGCCCTAGATAAAACACTGCATCAAATAAATATGGGAAATTCCCAGAGAACTAACTGTAAATAATTTTTGTTTTCTTACTATAGGACTTCTCAGAGTTTTCAATAAGCTAAGAAACAAGCCTATCACCAAGACCCTATGTGCCACACTTGATCATGCTTCTGATACAGATCTGAACACACAGGCCTTTTACTGAAGAGTGGTTCAGGATAAGTGCTCATTACCCTAATGGGTCTTGAGCTTTCCTCAGGTCCTGAGCCCTGTTCTTTTCCAGTCACTCTCGTGTACTGATACCCTCTTGCTTGGTTTCTCTTTCTCTGTCTCTGTCTATCACTGTTTCTCTGTCTGTCTCTCTCCCTACCTCATGATGGGGTCTTGCTATGTAACCCAGGCTGACCTTCAACTCAGGATCTTCTTGCCTCAGTCTCCCAAATTCTGGGATTATATGTGTATGCCCCCAGGTCCCATCCTTGCTCAGTTCCTTTTTATTTGACAATTTCATACATGTATTCAATGTATCTTGATCATATTCACTTCCAGATCCCTCCCACTCCTCCTGGTTACCCTCCACCATCTCCCCTGCACACCTTCGTGTCTTTTCCTTTTTTAATCCACTGAATCCAGGTAGTTCTGCCTGCTGGAATGTACCTGATCTTGTTGGCTTCATTTTGTGCAGGTGCTATGCAGGCAACTATTGCTGCCGTGAGTTTATGAGTGCAACTGCCATGTCATGTCCAGATGACAGCATTTCACAGCATACCTCTCCATCCTCCAGTTTTTACATTCTTTCCACCCCATTTTTCACAATGTTCTCTGAGGCTTGTAAGGGAGGGCTGACCACTCAACAGTCACTTATTCTCAGCACTTAGGCCAGTTTGAGTCTCTGCATTAACTGTTGCCTACTGCAGCAACCAAGGTTGAGACAAACACTAATCTAGGGGTATAAACATATTTAGAAGGAAGTTTGACAAGTCCATTAGCAAAACAACAGTAGTAGGTACTCCCTAGGGCCTATGACCTCCTGAGTCATGGGCTGTTGACCAGGTATACACTATCAGACATGAATTCCCTCATATGGAGCGGGTTTCAAATTCAATCAGAAAGCAGTTGGTTACCCCCTAACTGTCAAGCCACTATTGCACCAGTGGGCACAACTTGCCTAGCAGGTATATACTGTAGCATGCAGGGTCCAGCTCTGGGTAAGACACTGAGGACTTTTCTCCCCAGTGGCCTACATAGCACCTTTTAGCATTATGAAAGCTAGCCAGCAAGGAGGGAGTTTTCAGATCAGAAGCTTGATTTCTCTATGTCTTGCAACCAAAGTGTGTAGTATCTTCATAATAGGGTCTTACCCTCTAGTTATGGTGGGTAGTCAAGACTTGTTTGGTTTCTTAAGTGCCGAAGTAGAGGGCTTTTATTAGTCACAGATCTTGCCAGCTAGCCTCTCCCTTGGATCTAAAACCTGCCCTCCTCTCTTGCCTGCCCTCCACATACTTGCGAAATCCCTCAGTGAAGAGCCAGAAGGAGGCCACCCAGTCCCCCTTCAGACATCTCAGTGGACCCTCCCTTCAAAGCCCCTCAGTGCCACAGGTCTGATCTCAATATGGTGGGCAGAGGTACAACAGACAGGCCACTGAAGTGCCCGTATTGTTACACAGGAAATGCTTTCTCCTTATTACCACCCAAATTTATTAGACCAGTACCAGGCCCAGGAAGACAGAAGCAGGGCTGTGCAAATTAGTGAGTGACTAAATTAAATACATCCCTTCAGCTTAAGCTTTTCCAGTCGATCAGCTAAGGACTGAGGGTTTGAAGTGGGAAGTCCTGGCCCCATAGGCTAGACACATTATGATAGCTACCTCCTACTGATCCTTAAGGCAGGATCTGGCAAGTAGAGCTGCACATATAAAAACACCAGACACTCACTTGCAAATGGCAGTTCAGATTGACAATAAATTTTTAGAGGTATAGCCCATGCAAGATTTGGGACATACTTAGGCTAAAAATATTCTTCAAATTCATGTTTGACTGGGAATCCTGTGTTGTATCCGTCAGCTCTACAGGGTCTACAGGGCCAGGAGCTGAGGCTCATACCCAGGTTAGAGTATGTATAAAATCTCAACTTCAAGGACTAAGCTAATTACGCTCCTCATGCAGAAGGCTAATTCTCTTTGATCTCTGATGATGTGATTCGCTTGTGCCCTTTGAGGACACTAGCAATGAAGGGCTAGCGGAAGGGCCCTACCTGGACTGGGAGGCAGCAGACTCAAGAGCATGTCCCACTACTCCTGCAATTCCTTCTCCTGCAGAGAGAGATGTGTAAGTCCCATCAGTCTCTGTGGGAGCTGCCCCTGCTTGGCTGGAGAGAACATGGAGTATATCCACCATTTCCCTTACCCATAATAGACTCATTGATACTGATGCTGGGAATAGCAAGGTGTGTGACATTTACTCCATATGTGGAGTCTGCCTGCCGCTCATCTTTCCTTGTGGCGAGAGAGCTTGTCATATTTCCCTGCATTGGGCTGGGGAGATGGCTCAGTTGATAAAGTGTTTGCCATGCAAGCATGAGGATGTGAATTTGAACCCCCAGCACCCATGTAAAACCTGGATGTGGTGCTGTGCATTTGTAACCCCAGAGCTGGGGGCCATGGAGACAGAATGATCCTGAAGACTTATTGGCCAGCTAGTCCAGTCAATCAGTGAGCTCCTTGTTCAGTGAGAGACCCAGTCTCAAAAAAATAAGGTGGAAATTGATAGTGGAAGTCATGTGACATCAACCTCTGGTTTTCACAGGTACATACACACACGGATGTTCACCTGAATGCACATACACCACACACACACACACACACACACACACACACACACACACACACACGCAATCTTTTAAAATACCCTGTTTTCCAAGGGAGTTATATGGTCCACTTCAGAGGCAGTGAAATGAAGGCCTAAAAGATTCCAGCTGAGTCAATGCAGGAAGCCCAGCTTCCTTCAGGAAACTCATACCTCCTTCCTGGCTCTGGGTGGATCCAGATGGAGGCGGGCAGCCTGGCCCCACGTGGGCGCCTCTGTTGCCAGTGATGTCACCAGAAAGGCAGCTAGGAAGAAGCCACCAGCTGCTGCCCACACTCCCCTCCTCGGTGGCCAGAGAGCTTAGGGTTAGACATATTGTCAGACCAGATGTGGATTTGGGTTCTAATTCTCTTCCCTCTTCCCCCCCCCCAGGTCTAAATCCTTTAAGTCTTTCTTTTTGCTTCCTGAGGAAGGAACCACATGGGCTTGAGCAAATGGGGGCTCCTCTGTTTGCTTCCAGCTGTTGTGGCCAGGCTCCCCAGTCCAGCTTCAGCCTCATATCCACCTCCAGCCAGATCTAGTCCATGGGAATCTTTGAAGGGGTCATCTCAGTCCCCAGCACTACACACATTCAAGGGCATGTGTATAACAAGGTAGCCTTGGGAGAGAACGCAAACTCACTACCTTCCCTCTGATGGAAGGGCTCCTTCTTATAGTTCAGAGGAACATGCCCTTCCCATCCTCCACATATGCTCTTATAGAGCAGCCATACAAGCAAGTTCTTGCTGGTGACTGGTGTACTGGACATGATTGGAAAACAAACTGTGGCTTGTTTCTGTGTGTTAGGGCTGAATGGACCTGACAGATCATTTAGTCCCGCTCTCTTTCTATGGAAAATGGTGAAACAGAGGCATAAGAGATGGGGGACTTAAAGACATGTGCTTGGTACCTGCTGAATATTATAAAACTCAAGCAATGTCCAAGGAGCACATTGTATAGGTAAGGAAGCTGTGGGCTCTAGTGGGAAGGGACTGTATCAAGATTTGAACTCTGAGCTTTTTAATCAAAAGTACAGGGTTGGGACTGGAGAGATGGTTCAGTAGTTATGAGCACTTGCTGCTCTTGTACAGGAGCCAGATTTGGTTCCCAGCACCCAGATGGCAGCTCATAACCATTAGTAACTCCAGTTACAAGGAGCTGACGCCCTCTTCTGGCCTGCATGAGTACACCAGCCATGCACACAGTGCACATACATGTATGCAAGCAAACACTCACACACATAAAATAAATAAAATACATATTTTTAAAGTCCATGGTGTTTTTTTAAATGCCTGTTTATTTGAAATTTTTGTGTTTTTGTTTTTTATTAGTATACATCCATTGTGCAAAATGATGGATTTCATTGTGATATTTTCGTACATGTTATGTAATTTGTGCTATTTTATTATTTTTATCTTATGTATATGAGTGTAATGCCTGTGTGTAGGTGGGTGCACCGTGTCATGCAATGCCCATGGAGATCAGAAGCGGGCATTGGATCACCTGGAACTGAAGTTACAAATGGTTGTTAGCTGCCATGTGGGTGCCGGGAATCAAACCTGGGTCCTCTGCAAGAGCAGCCAGTGCTCTTAATTGCTGAGCCATCTCTCCAGCCCCCGTAGTTTGCTCTTATACACCCCCATTCCCCTCTCTTGTTCCCCCCCCCCGTGCACTGTTCCCCTTATTCCTCCTAAACAGTTCCTGTTCTATTTCCATGTCTTTTTAAAACCAGTATATAAGAAAAAATATGCAATATTTGTCTTTTTGAGTGGCTCATCTCATTTTGCTTAACACAGTCATCTCCAGTTGCATGCACTTCCCTATCAATGACATCTTTTCATCCATCTTCATAGAAAAAATGCCATTTTGTATGCAAGCCATGTTTTTTTGGATTGGTCCTTGCTACCACAGGCTGCTGACTGGATCCAGGAAGGTGAAGGCTCTGCTCTGCAGGCCTCCAGTTACTGATAATGAGCCAAGGGCTTCGGCAGATTTCCTCAGGCTACCGTCACAAAATTCTCCTCCATAGTTTTACCTTCACCAGACCAGGGAGTCCCTTCTGAAATCTGACCCCATGTCCCAGCACAGTGGCCTGTTGTTCTCACCCTCTGGAAAGGCTTAGCCAACCTGTCCTATGTGTAATGCACTGTCACTTCAGTGAGATTCTTTTTGTCTCCACTCTGGATGATAGGCATTATCTTTATTTTACTCTTGAAGAAGCTGAGGCTCAATAAGGGTCCTCACTGGAGGTGGTGGCTGTACACAAGGCCATGTAATTGATTCCATTCCTGGGCTCTCTTGTTACTATGCTTCAAAAAATAACTCAACTCCAGTCCCCACTGGAATTCCAGGCATGAAAACAACAGGTGGCATATACCTACAAACCCCTTCCAAGACCCTACTCTGCTCCTCAGCTTTCTCTGTGCATCTGTCCATAGCTACAGCCCTACCCCATCGCAGGAGAGGAAGAGCCTTGGGCTGGCACCCCTTGACTGAGCCTTTACCACTACTGTTCCAGTCTGGCATATCCTCAAGATCCTGGGGTGACATGACAGCTGAAATTTCCAAATGTCCTCATCCAGGCTGGGAAGGAGCTTGAATGGGAATTCCCAGTCCTTACTCTAAGCCTCCATGGGGCTCAAAGAAGGGGAGGTGGCCAGAAGAGATTCGGAGTAAGGAAAGAGAGAGGAAAAAAGGACAGACAAAACCCAAGGAGAAGGGGAGGGGGGAAAAGAGGAGGGAAAGGAAGAGGAAAGAGTCAGAGACACAAGGAAGGTGACTGAGAAACATAAGATGGGCAGATAAGGTGCTCATCACCTCACTGCTCTCCAAGATGATCTCAGGTTTTCTGATGGTATATAAGGGTCCTCAAGGAGATGAGCTCTTTGTTATATCACCAGCATGCAGCAGAGTACCTGGCATACAGTAGGTGTTTAACATATGCTTTCTCATTAGAAGGAATAAATGGAAGCCCATCTGGCCTTGCCAGCGGTCTCCACTCTGGTCTTGCTTCCTCTGAGCTCTGAGTCCACCCTGAGGAACATTCTTCACCAGGTGCCCGGCATGGCTGGCCTCAGTCTGTCACTTCTCTTTCCATGTGCTTATGTCACAGATTCCCCAGTCACCAGAGATAGAGAGCACTCCTCACAGTCCAGCTGGGGGTGCCCGAGGCCCAGGGCTGGGAAGGCACTGGCATAGTGTTGCTCTGAGGAGTTGGAAGAAGGCTGGAGCTTGGCCCACTGCAGGCTTCAGTTCAGCATATGCATCTCTGAGAGCCTGTGTTCAGCCATGCTGCAGGTGAGTTTATGGAGCTTGTACAGGACACTAGCTGGGGGCCCAGCTTCCATGAGCACAAGCAGAACTGAGGGCCAGGAGTAGAAAGCTAGATATGAAGGCAGTACCCAGCATGACTGAGACCCTTGCCCAATCTCTCTACCCATTCACCCTACCTCCCTTTCCCGGTCACCATGGGACTTGAGTCCCCAGCAGGGTTAAACCCCTGAACCTGGGCTCTGATTTATCACTCCCACCCAACTTTAGTTACTTTGTGAGTAAAATGAGGCTAACTAGGGTCAGTGATATGGCTTAGTGAATAAAGGCACTTGCCACCAAGCTTGATGACCTAAGTTAAATCCCTGGGAGTCACATGGTAGAAGGAGAGAACCAATTCCCACAAGTTGTCTTCTGAGCTCCATGTGCATGTCGTGGCATGTCTGCTTGTGTGTGTGCATGCACATAAATAAATAAAAATGTAATAATTTTTAAAAATTATGCTAACTACAATTCTTGCATCATATGACTTGTGGGAGACCTTATAGAGATCACACACATCCTGAGAATGGCATGCACGTGTCTGGTGTGTAGTGATTAGTCGATGGGTTTGACTTCTTTTATCACTTTTGCTTTCTTTTACCACTCTGCTCACCCCACCTCTTCTCATCTTGGAAGGTTCTTTTGTGGTCCTGTAGTTTCTTCCAGCCACGGGAAAGGAAAGTTCTAGGCTCAGATTCTCCAGGTCCCCCTGCTCTCTCAGTGTGACCATGGATAAGCCACTTCGTCTCCCTTGCCTCATCCTGCCATGGCCTTCATGGTCCTTCAGTTATGTCAAGGTTTAACACTACATCTCTAGAAGACATCTTGTCTAGGGCCAAGCCAGGTCTAAACAAATTCTCTCTCTCTCTCTCTAGAGAGAGAGAGAGAGAGAGAGAGAGAGAGAGAGAGAGAGAGCTTTTGAGGAAAGGACTTATAATCCCAACCCTCCAAATCCTCAGGCTTCTCCCAGGACAGGCCTGTGGCTTTGGGGCCCAGCCTCCCTGCTGCAGTCTGACTGTCTGCCCATGTGACAAGCTGTGGATCTTATGCTAGTCCTCCTCCTCCAGCTGTGCCATACCCTTGGCCCCTCTTCCCAGTCCTTCAGGACTGGCTCTCACCTCTTTTGGGGAATGGGTTCTTCCTGAGTGTTCAGTGCGTCCAAATGCCTGGGTTCCTGGGCCTGACTTGCTGTGTGATCCACCGCTGGCCACAGTGAAGGGGAGGAGTGGGCTAGGTAGCTGGGCACTAGGACATGTGATGTCACTGGGCTGCTCTGCTGGCACAGTACCATGCCATTGCAGAATCCTGGCAGGGACTTGAGTCAGTGGAAGTAATATGCCACAGAAGTTCCCGCCACAGAATTCCCACTGCTTTCCCAGGACCACGGGCTCCCTCTGCCCACCTGAACCATCCACAGAGAGATAAAATGGGGACATGCCTATGTGGGGTCTCCATCCCTGGTCTGCTTTCCAACTGTAAATTGACAAATGAAGTCATTTCTGAGGGAGCCCCTGAGGCCCAGGGCTGAGGCAGGGCCTGTGGCCAGCCAGGTGGTTTCTATTAGGTGCCGGCCAGCCCAGGACAGCAGCGCTGCTAATCCCAGGGTTTATGGGGCAGCCCTGTTCACCAAAGTGCAAGGGCACAAAAAGCAAAAATGGAAATTCCAAACTGTACAGCTTTTCTTTGTTTGTTTTTGTGCTGTTTGACATTCCCAGGCTTCCTCTTTCTTCCTTGTTTCTAACTCTCACTGATGAATCTGTCTCCCTCTGCTCTGGGTGAGGGCCAGTCCCAATTGCTGTCTCTCCCTTCCTCCCTTTCCACCGTCCTCCACCCTGGCTTTCTCTCTCTCTCTCTCTCTCTCTCTCTCTCTCTCTCTCCTCTCTGGCTGTCTTCAGGACTCCTTTTTGTTGTGGAGCTTTGGTGCATAGCTTCAAGCTCCCTTCTTGTCCCTTCGTTCTAACTCGGCTGTGGCCCTTCCTAGAGGCCTGCATTCTCCTCTCCTTTCTTGTCTCTCCTGGTTGGGCTGACTCTTCCTCTGGGGCAGCAGGCAAGACTGGGATGGGCAATATGGGAGCAGATGTGGGATGCCCTTCCGCCCCCACCTCCCTGCAGATGAGGCTCCTGGCAGCCTGTGGCAGGCTGGCGACACAAGCCCTCCTAGTCTGAGCCTGCCAAACCCAAGAACACTCAACCTATCCACCAGCACTTTAGCACGGGCTTTGATTGACAACGGAAAGAGTAAGACACATAAAAGAGAAAAAACGAAGCCACCCAAAGACTGGAGCAGTGAGCAAGCTGCCAGGGCTGGGGAGGTGATGAAGTAGGTGGAATGGGAGAGGGAAGACCCTAAGAATGGAAGCCTACTTCATGCCCTGGCTGTAGGCCACACAGGGCCAGGTCGAACAGTTGCAGTAGCCTCGCAGGTCAGTCTCCAAGAGAGGCCCAAGAGGTCAAGTGACTTCCCCGAGGTATCTCTCTAGAAACATCCATCATTCCTTCTACATGACTCTCTTGTTGCTGGCCTGCCCAGGGTGTGTGTGGGGGTGGGGTGGGGGGAAGTCCAGCTTCTTTTCTCTCTATCCCTATCCTCTGCCTGGTGCCCCATTTGTAGGTGAACTGCCTAGATAAAGCCAGTTCCCAGGACAGTCTTGTGTATGTGGCTTAAGGGTTAGTTTACCTCAGGGGTTTCTTGTGTTCCTATCAGCTGGGTCCACAGCAGGCCACATCCTTTGAGGTTTTAGTGGCCTCTCCTCTCCTCCCAGAGCAGGGCTGCACAGCCTCTGGCTCTGTTTGATGGTGGATCTATAGATCTCTACTCACAACTTGGATTCAAGGTCTATAACTGACCTAGTATCTGAACCCACTTCAGTGGTCTCAGTGGCCTTCCGCAGTGTCATTCAACACATCTGTCCAGAATCAGCCTTCTTTCTACAACTCTTCCTCCCAGCATTCCCTTCCTTAGTTCTCTATCCACATTCCTCAGCACCATCTGTACACTTATCCTTTTCTACCTGTCCCTTTCATCCATTTTCATGGTCAACCTTTGCAGGTTAGGCACCTGCAAATGTTAGGAGAGACCTAGAGAAGAGGAGACAGTAACCCCAGCCCCAAGGGCTTCCAGAGCCAGGTGGGGGCCAGCATAAGAGACAGAAATTGTATACCAAAGTTCTCAAGATCAAACCACAGGACCCATCTGGAGCCCAATAGGAGCTCACATCAGTCAACCTTGATATGAAGGTAAGAGACTTGGAGCCCCAGAGTGACTAAAACTTGGTACTGACATGACATTTCCTTCTCTATGGCAACACAGCAGTCATCTGGCAGTGAGGCCCTGGAGCAACAGAACACAAGATTTTCCTCTTGTCCTCCCTCCTGTCCCTATCACAGTACTGCATCCTTATGCAGCATTTCTGTCTCTTCAGAGTACCTGTAGGCATCCATCTCCTTTTATAACTATGCCCTTTATGGAAAAGGAAAAGATGGAATACTCTTACAATGCCAGCACTTGAGAGGCCGAGGCAGAAGGAGCATAAGTTCTAGGCTAGCCTGGCCTACACAGCTTTGCAACCCCCTCCCACTCCACACTGAGTCTCAGTGAGATAGCTTCCTGGGAAGACAGACCAGTTACGAAGAAGGAAGCAAGGAGAAAGCCCCAGCAGCATCTTAGGGAGAGGAGAAACACTGAAGGGAGCCTGGAGATAAACACTTGTCAAAACTGAGGTGGGCAGAATCAGCCATCAAGGTAGGTGCTTCAGGCTTTGGTTAGAAGCTCTGAGAGGAGACTCTTGTCCCAGTCGCTGCCAGTGTCCCTAGGGAACCCAGAGAAGATGCTAAGAATGGCAGTCACCTCCTTTCTGCCTGGGCCTACAAGGCCAGGCTGCCTCACCCTCAACCCAGCTCCTTCCCCAACCTTCCCCCAGCTGGTTGCAGGTCCACACCAACAACTAGTCAGCTGCCTCCTCCCAGTCTCCCGGCTTCCACTTCTGTGCCCCTTGTCTTCCACGCTGTAGCCAGAATGGTCCTTCTAAACCAAATTATTATCATGGGGCTCACCCTGTTCAAACACCTCAGTTGGCTTCTTCGGCCTTTAGAATAAACTCTCTTTACTCCTTGATGTAGTTACTGCATTCCCACTTTTTTGTGCACACCCCGCATCCCCTTTCCCTCCTGGGTCTTAAAGTCCACCATGCATTTACCCATTCATAGTTCCCTAAAAGTCTAAGGCAATTGCAGGGCGGTGGGGGAGGGGGGTAATGGCAGGGACTGGGCGAATAAATGAATGAAAGTCAGGCAAGTGAGTACTGAGTCTTGATCAAGAAGGGCGGGCTGCGAGATGGGCATCTGAAGGAAAGAAGGACTCCCACTTGCCTCAGCACCCGAACTCTCACGCCAGGCCACTTCGAACCATTTTCTTCTGCTACGTACAACGCTCATTCCATTGCACAGACAAAGAAACTGAGGCGTAGAGAATACTGAAGTGATCTGGCCTAATTACTGCGGGTCACGTGGTTGAGCCCGGCGGCCGGCACAGGCTGGCAGGACTCTTCCAGCCTTTGGCAGCGACCTACCATCTCCCTACCCTTCAATCGCAGAGTTGAAGCCAACGGGGGCGGGCGCGGCGGGAGCCCCCCCCCTCCTGCCGGCTGGGGCGTTCAGTCTTTCTCACTTTGAAGGCCGCCGATTCTCACAGCCGCTTCCCTGCCCGCACATTTGCATTTGGAGCCTTTCATCTGATCTCTCGGAATTAAAGGCTTTGTCTCCTATTAAAAGAATTCCAGGCCCGAGGAGCCCGGAGGGGGAGGGGATGGGGCTGCTGGCTGGAAAGCCTGCTTCCCACCCTGCCGGCCTCGAACCTGCTCTGCACAGGCGCAGAAAGGTCCTGGGTGAAGAAAGAGCTTTGTCATTGCTCTATACTTTAACCCTGTCACCTTCCTTGGCCACCCCCTGGGACAGCCTCTGACCAGGGCACGGGGTGCAGAGCTGGTCCAGGCAGCCTCGGAGTTCCCACTCTGCCATGTGCTTTTAGGCTGCTCAGTTTCCCCTTCTGAGCCTCAGTGTCCCCATCTACAAGACAGGAGCAACGGGGGTCTGGAAATAGTGGCCCCACCTGTCCAGCGCGGAGGAGAGACTTAGTACTAAGAAGCAAGGATAGAGAATCATATTCCAGATGTGTCCCTCTGTCCCTCTGGGCAAGACTTTTCTCCTATGTGGGCCTCAGGCTCCCCCTTGTAAAATTGATTGTTGGGTTTTGAGAGCTGTCCTCCAACTCTGGGATGTTATGGGATGCCCAGCCTTTGGAACTCATTCAGCTTGCTCCCTGCTCCTTACCCTGACGGAAGCCCTTACCCCATCCTTCTAATACTTCTGTGCCTATTGGGGCCACCCTGGCTGCACATTAGACTCGCTTAGGGGGGATTTACAAAAATACCAAAGTCAAGCCTCAGAGATTCTGGCTTAATTATTTGGGGGTGGGGCCCAGGCCAAGTTTTTAAAAGCTCCCCAGGTGATTCTAACTGCAGCCGGGGCCAGAAGCACCACTCAGGACTGTCCAAGGCCTTGCATGCAGGCAAAGTCTTGGGGCAGAGGCTGAGAGTCTGCTGGTGGTGCTTGCTGCTAATGGTGACTGGGGGCAAGTTCCTTACCTTCTTTGTGCAGCAGCTATTTCAGAAGACGAGAGTCTAAATAGAATGAGACACGTGAAGTGCTTAGCTCTGTAGCACAGCGTGGGCACAGAGCCTCTTTTCACTCCATCCTGTCTCTCAGGGTTGAGTTTTCCACTGGGGCGGGGTGGGGTGGGGGTGGGGTGTTCGCAGCATATTCTCACCACAGCATTGTGCATCAAGGAGAGAGATGAAGTGGACATCACACATAGATTATGGCAGGCCCAAAGTGACTTGCCCAAGGTCATGAAGCTAGAGGATCCTAAAAGAGTGAGAGGTGGTACAGTACTCAGGTGGGAGCCTCTGGAGCTGAACCACCTTTGGTTTAAATTAGATTCTGGGCCTATCACTTACCAGCTGTGAGAACTTTTCCTTAGTTTCTTTTTTGTTTTGTCTGATTTGCTTTTTTTTTTTAAGAGACAGGGTCTCCCTGTAGCCCCAGTTTGCCTGGAACTTGCTGGGTAGACCAGCCTGACCTCCATCTTACAAAGATCTGCCAGCCTCTATGTTGAAATTAAAGGCATGTCACCATGCCCAATCCTATTTAATTCTTTTAATCTTCAGATTTTCTCCTCTTAACTTAGCGAGACTGTATATGCCTCTTGGGAATTCATTCTTCTACATATCATACATATATTTTATAAACACTCATTTGAAACTAGTCAATAGTTTAATAATATGATCCTAGATTTTGGCCAATAACTATTGTGGGCCTCAGGCTCCCCCTTGTAAAATTGATTGTTGGGTTTTGAGAGCTGTCCTCCAACTCTGGGATGTTATGGGATGCCCAGCCTTTGGAACTCATTCAGCTTGCTCCCTGCTCCTTACCCTGACGGAAGCCCTTACCCCATCCTTCTAATACTTCTGTGCCTATTGGGGCCACCCTGGCTGCACATTAGACTCGCTTAGGGGGGATTTACAAAAATACCAAAGTCAAGCCTCAGAGATTCTGGCTTAATTATTTGGGGGTGGGGCCCAGGCCAAGTTTTTAAAAGCTCCCCAGGTGATTCTAACTGCAGCCGGGGCCAGAAGCACCACTCAGGACTGTCCAAGGCCTTGCATGCAGGCAAAGTCTTGGGGCAGAGGCTGAGAGTCTGCTGGTGGTGCTTGCTGCTAATGGTGACTGGGGGCAAGTTCCTTACCTTCTTTGTGCAGCAGCTATTTCAGAAGACGAGAGTCTAAATAGAATGAGACACGTGAAGTGCTTAGCTCTGTAGCACAGCGTGGGCACAGAGCCTCTTTTCACTCCATCCTGTCTCTCAGGGTTGAGTTTTCCACTGGGGCGGGGTGGGGGGGGGGTGGGGTGTTCGCAGCATATTCTCACCACAGCATTGTGCATCAAGGAGAGAGATGAAGTGGACATCACACATAGATTATGGCAGGCCCAAAGTGACTTGCCCAAGGTCATGAAGCTAGAGGATCCTAAAAGAGTGAGAGGTGGTACAGTACTCAGGTGGGAGCCTCTGGAGCTGAACCACCTTTGGTTTAAATTAGATTCTGGGCCTATCACTTACCAGCTGTGAGAACTTTTCCTTAGTTTCTTTTTTGTTTTGTCTGATTTGCTTTTTTTTTTAAGAGACAGGGTCTCCCTGTAGCCCCAGTTTGCCTGGAACTTGCTATGTAGACTAGGCTAGCCTTGATATCACAGAGATCTGCCTTGCCTCTGCCTTCTGAGAGCTGGAATTAAAGGCATGCACCATCACACCAGACAAGTTTCTTTTTAAAAATATTTTATTTTTTATTTTATGTGTATGAGTGTAGCCTGCATGTGTCTAAGTGCACCGGTGTCATGCAGTACCCTCAGAAGACAGAAGAGGGTGTTGGATTCCCTGGAACTTGCAGTTACAGACAGTTGTTAGCTGCCATGTGGGTGCTGGGAATCAAACCCGGGTCCTCTGCAAGAGCAACCAGTACTCTTAACCACAGAGTCACCTCTCCAGCCCGCTAGACAAATTTCTTTAGCTCTAAAATGGGACCATTTATAGTATTGACCTCATGGGCACGTATTAAGCTGGTTTTCCCTTTTCCAGCCCCAGCTACCACCTAGATTCACAGCAATCAAAAGGCTGAAAAGAGGACGAGACTTGCCCACGGTCACACAAAGTATTTGAGGCAAAACTAGGTCCAACCCAGGTCTCCCAGGGCCCTATGCTACCATGTGTTCCTATAGCTTATTCACGGGAACACTCAAAGTTGGCATGGCCAGGTGACTGGCAACTTTCTGCTTCCCAGTATTCATGGAGAAAAGCAGAAAGGGAATTCTCATTCTTTCCTCAAGCTCTGATTTCCTCTCCTGTTTTTCTTTGGTGCACTCTTAAGCTGGCTCTCACTGGCTCTGTGTCCTCCTCTCCCCTTCCATTTTCTCTCTCCAATTCCCCCTGGTAACTCGAAACCATCAGAATGGATTTAAATAAACCTTTCCTCAAATTGTCTCCTTTAAGGCAAGAGGATGGAAAGTTAAGCCCAAGGGAGAATTGGCCTGATGCTGTGCACTGATGGCGGTAGGGAATGCCTGCTGAGCAGAATGGGTGCCACTGCCCACTACCGAACAGGGAGACCCACACTGCTGAACAGGGGACCCAAGAGTGGAGACCCAGAGCAGTTCACACCTGAGAAGTCACAGGAGGCTCATCAAACACACTCTAACTTCTGCCTGTTCCCTAACACCCCCCACCCCATATACACAGAGAGAAGGGAACCAGACTTTCCCAAGGGGTTCCTGAAGCAAAGGGTCATGAAAGACCATGTTAAAATGGGAAGTGTCACCTGCAGAGAGAATATCATAATCCATTTGGTTCCAGTCAGTAGTGTCACATTGTGAAAGTCTATCATTTACCTCTCAGATAGTGTCTTGCATCCCTAAGCACGGGATAGGCCAAATCGGAGACAAGAATAGCAGGAATAATGGTGGCAACCAACCATGTCTCAGTGCTTGCCATGTGTCAGATCGTGCTTTGGTGTTTCACATACACGGATTCATTACATTGCTCAGCAACCTAATGAGGTACATTTTAAAGTTCCATCTAGCAGATGAGGAAAATTAAACCCAGAGAAGTTAAGTAATTTGCCTAAGATCATACAACAAGGGGCTGGAGAGGTGGCTCAGCAGTTAAGAGCACTGGCTGCTTTGCAGAGGACTCTGGTTCCTACATGGTGGCTAACAACCACCTGTAACTCCATTTCCAGGGGATCTTCTGGCCTCTTCTGGTTTCCATAGGCATTGCATGACACTGGTGTACCTACATACATGCAGGCCAAATACTAATAAATTAAAAAATTTTTTGGCCTTTTTGAGACAGGGTCTCCCTGTAGCCCCAGCTGTCCTGGATTCACTATGGAGACCAGGCTGGCCTCAAACTTACAGAGATCCGCCTACCTCTGCCTCCGAGGGCTGGGATTAAAGGCATGTGCCACCATGCCTGGCCGTAAATTAAATTAAAAAAAAAATCATACAACAAACAAGTAACAAAGATGAGTCTGAGTTTGGCAGTGTTGCTTCAAAGCGCAACTTAACTGTTCTTCCAGGCAGAGAGAAACAAAATGGGCTTTTCTCTCTGAGGGCTGGCAGTCTTCAAGATGTCCTTTCAAAGTAGCAAATGAGTCCCAATAAGTAACTGAGAGCCAAAAAAGTGCATTCTAATTCTGAGCTGAGTGTCCCTGGGCATGTACTTGAGGGAGACAGTCTTAACACTTCTGCACAGGGTTGCTAGCATGCTCCATTGGTGTGGAAGTGCTTAGTACCCACTCGCAGCTGGGAGAAGACATGTCATTAGTGGTGGTTTATCTATGTGCTCACAACCTGTCACTTTCCGTTCCTCCAGCATATACACCAGTGTGCCTACCCACTTTAAACTGGTGCCCCTCAAGCCTGCGGTACTCAGCTGCCAGCCACAATTTCTTAGAAGAGCCCTATTACGTGCATTCATGCATGTAGACAAACAAACCTCTCCTTGCACACACGTCCTAATGCACATGCACAGCTCTAGCCTTGTCCCTCCTTGTGTATACAGACACCTTGAAAATCTGCCTCGGGAGTCCCATCTATGTGATTCTTCTGCAATCCAGCTAATCGTTCCGACACTTGGGGGCTGCAGGCTGATGAATATCGGTGGGGGATGGGCTGGAGTAGGGTGCGGGAACGGTGGTGAAGGAAGGACCAGTGAGGAAGGCAGTGGACCTGGTCAGGCAATCTGTTTAGCCCTGCAGCTAAGGAGCCCATTAGCGGCAGCTTCTCACTTTATATTTCCCAGCACGCCGTGGCTCTCAGACTGCACAATGTTTATTTGGAGAAGTGGAGAAAAATTGTTTGTATAATTAGAGCCAGGACAAGGGCTGCCCTTGAAGGAGTTCTCCACAGGAGACATGGGCTTGTAACAGAGGCCTGCTCCAAGGCCCCACCAACCTCCTGAGGAGCACACCCGGCCAGGACCCAAGAACAACAGAGGCAGGCGGGTGGGCTGGCTGGGCTTGCTGGGCTGGCTGGGCTACAAGGTCTCCTTGGCCGCCTCTCTGGCACTCTCTCGGTGCTAACTGATTGGACAGATTGCTATTGTTCCACCAGAGCCTGCTCAGGACCAGGCAAAGGAGAGGGTCCAAGAGTCATAAGCCACCTTTGGGTATGAAGATCCCAGACTTGGCTTTAGTTCTTTGCCTCACTGGGCTTTAGTTTTCTCTTCTGGAAGGCAGAGACAGTGATACAACTCACCAAACATGGTGGCTGGGATCATGGTGGCAGCATCCAGCAAGTTGCCATTGTCTCACTGATGCCTTCTTTCCCACTTTTCCCTGAGTGGACCTTGATTCCCAATTCCCTAGGTCTTTTTTTTTTTTTTTTGGTCTTTTTGAGACAAGGTCCCCCTGTAGCCCCAGCTGGCCTGGAACTCAGAGATACACCTGCCTCTGCCTCCCGAGTGCTGGGACTAAAGGTGTGTGCCACCATGCCCGGAAATTCCCACTGTCTTTTACATCCTAAGAACTGGCTTCTGATTGCAGTTAATTCTGCTCACTCTGATTATACACCAAACTGTAAGGTTCTATCACTGAGGCCCAGGGTAGGCAAATCCAGATTGCCTCCTCCTCCCTTGTGGCAGCCTGTTCAGACCCTTATGACCTTCAATTGTCAGAAACATGCTTGGATCTGAAATTTTCCTCGTGGAACAATACTTTCACCCTGCCTTTTCCAGCCCCATTACCCAGGTCTCAGTTCTATTCCTAGTCTTTGGGCCAGCCACTCCTGACACAAGCCAGAGTGCTCTGGGCCAGGGGTCCCTGATAGGTGCAGATCCCTGCCCAGGGGTGGAATCTTTGGCCGGGTATGAAGGTACAGTTCTGAGGCCAGCCCTAGCACCACATGCCTCAGCCCTCCCCAAGTGGCAGCCTTATAGTCCTCAGCACCACCAAGGCCGCCTTCTTGTCTGGCCACTCTGGTTGCCAGTAGGATAGGGGTTCCTTTTCGCAGTTTCTGGAGCAGGAGCTAAGGCTTCCATTTGGGCCTTGCTCTTGCAACCTGTGGAATGGGAGGTTGGACCAGTTCAACTCTGCAGTGTGCCACCATCTCAGCAAATGTCCACAGTAGTTTGGTGAAGCAGGTAGGATAGGGAGATAGTAGAATCTGAAGGTTACAAAGGCAGCAAGGGGCACAGCCAGGGCACCAGACCAGTTTAGGTTGACCTCAGAGCTCATATGGGTTCCAGAGAGACAGAGTCACAAATTAAAAACAGGTGGAAAACTAGCTGTTTGGGTGAAGAGAAGCATCATTCATTCATTCACTCACTCACTCATTCCTTTATTCACCCTGTTTTTACCGCTGGTTTGCTTTAGCAATGAAATACTCCAGACATGCAAAAACATGTCAAGAAGCTCGAGACCACGTCCTCCTAACTACCTTTCAGCTGCAGAAGTAAAACATCTCAGCTACAGCTGGAACCCTGCATATTCCTTCATTCATCCTTCTGCTTTTCCCATCCCAGGGTAGCCACTCTATGGGCTTGATGTGGTGGAAGCGTTCTATTAATATTGCTCAGGGCACACTTTGGAACTGGCTTATCACCTCATATTATGTCCATTAACACGTGTGGCAGGTGCTCACTCTTTTACACTCCTATAGGGTATAAATACATCCTAATTTATTTACTTGGTCTCCTGATCGTGAACATTAAGTAGAGTTAAAAAAACAAAAACAAAAACAAAGTCTCATTATTTAGTCCAAGTTGGCCTAGAACTCACTATATACCTCAGGCTAGTCTTGAACTCGTGATCTTCCTGCTTCTTCCCTCCTGCCTCTGGGGTGCTGGGTTCCCCAAGTTCATTAGATCTATCCTTAAGCAACCAGTCTACTCTCTTCAAGCTCCCACCAGTATGTCAGCTCCATGAGGCAGAGATTTTACTCTCTGCTATAAAGAAAGAATGAAAAACTAAGTTTAAATTAGGTGTTTGAACTGGGTATGGTGGATCATGCCTATAATCCCAGTACTCTGGAAGCAGAGGCTGGAGGATCACAGATTCAAGGTTAACCAAGGCTACATAGTGAATTCTAGACCAGCCTAAGCCGCATAGTGACACCATATCTTAAAAACCAAACAAATAGGGCTGACAAGATGGCTCAGCAGATAAAGCTCTTCTGAGTTGTCAAGCCTGATGACCTGAGTTCAATCCCTGGAACCCACATGGTGGAAGGAGAAAACTGACTCTTGAGGGGGTTGTCCACTGACTTCCATATATGTGTATGTGTGCACACACACATATAAACAAATATTTAAAAAGTTAAAACTAAGACAATTAAATGCTTGGCAGTTGCTCATTACATTTGCTACAATGGGATCCAAAAACCACCTGCTGAAAATACTGAATATGATACTTTGTAAGTTAAAACAAGGCCTTTAAAGGATTACATTTTATTACATAATGATTAAGCATAAAGATAACATACAGAATAAAAAAATGAAATGGAGAGCCCGGAGACAAACCCTGGCATATATGCTCTAATGATTTTTAAAAATTTTTATTTACTTTTTTGAGACAGATCTTGGTATGTAGCCCAGACTGGCCTGGAACTCGCTTTGTGGCCCAGGCAGGCCTTGAAATTGAGATTCCTCCACTTCTACTTCCGGAGTCCTGGGATCAGAAGTATGTGCCACCACATCTGACTACTTGTGCATATTTTATGAAAAGGAAGGATTCTATGAACACCCCTGTACATGTCTGCCTGTGGACTTGTGTGTGATCAGTTCTCTGGTGTCTTGCTGTTGATTGTCACCCTGAGGAGACATTGCTACACTACCCTATTTATGGCTCGCTTCATAGGACACATATTTACTGAGCACTCCCTAGGTGCCAGGCACTGGCATGACAGCAGAGCTGGGGGTGCGATCTCCTTTCCAGTGAGAAGCAGAGGGAAGGGTGTTCAGCTGACTGAGGAAGAACTGGGGAAATGTAAGTAGGTCATCACCAGGAATTGGCTGTAAATCCTGTGGGAAGGTATTATCCTGTCTTGGGACACATGGTGGGTTGGGAGAGATTTCTCTCTGTCCTTTAGCTGCGGGATATAATCATGGATACAGGGCTGGGCTAGCAAGCCAGTAGACTCTGGTGCTGGTCCTGGGTCTGCATTTGATACACTGGTGACGTTGGCTCTGTACCTTCCCTACTGTGCTGATTAGTTTTTGTCAACTTGACACAAACTAGAGTCATCTGGGAAGAAGAAACCTCAACTGAGTTTCTTTCTTCAGCTTCAGACTGGGCCTATGGCCATGTCAGTGAGATATTTTCTTCTTGATTGTTGTAGGAGGGCCCAGCCCACTGTGGGCAGCACTAACCAGGGCAGGTGGGCCTGGGCTGTTTAAGAAAAGTAGCTGAGCAAGCCAGGAGGAACAAAACTAGTAAGCAGCATTCCCCTGTGGTCTCTGTTTCAGTTCCTGCCTCTGGGTTCCTGCCTTGGCTTCCCGCAATGATGTTCTGAAACTTGTAAGCTGAAACAAACCCTTTCTTCCCTCAAGTTGCTTTTGGTCAGTGTTTCATCACAGCAAGAGAAATCAAACTAAAACACCTACTCTGGCCCAAGTTTTCCTCAGTATCAGGCAGCAAGGCAAGATGAAGCTTCAGTCTTTATTGTCTACAGTCAAAAGATTTGAGTTGAAAGAACGCATACTCCAGACGTTTCTACTCTTTAACCTGGGCTTGCTAGTCCCCACTGGGCTCACCTATCAAGGCTACCAGGAGTGCTCTGGAAGGACCCAGTGCTGTTCTTTGGAGGCCTGTTCTTTAGATTTAGGCCTGTCGGGAAGTAGCAGGATGGCAAAGAAGGCTCCTGAGCTTCCTGGTGGGTCCTAGCTTATTCCTCCTGTTCCTGCTGGGACTCTACTCTAAACCTCACTCCCACTCCAAGTTAGCTCTCTGTACACACAAGGTATAAATAAAAAAGGTAAATAAACCCAGCCCCAGAACTGAAGCAAATTGCTGGCAAGAGCTGGCTGCTGATTAGCATGCATAGTGGACGTGCAACTGGGCATATCGGAGAGAACTGCTTTTTCCCTCAGGAGAGACTATCAGCATGGCCCTGGCTGCAAAGGGAAGCAGCGAAGCAGCGGGAGGGAGGCAGGCACAGGGGTGGTGTTCTGCCAGCGCGACCCAGGCAGCTCATCAGCGGGGAGGATCCAGGCCTCCTCTCTTGGGCTGCTCTCCCTAAACCTGAGCAAGGGTTGTCCTGCAGCATGGTGGAACACGGGGCTCAACACGAGGAAGATGTAGAAGGTGGGGCAGGCAAGTCAGGTGGATTGCACTGAGTGAGCGTGGATAAGTACATTGATCACGGTAAGCTTCCATTTCCTCAGTGGAACCGGACAGGAGCAGGAGCCAGCCCTTGTAGGGTGGTAAGGCTCTGCACTGGGAAGGTTGTCTTAACAGTGCTAGGCCCATAGTGGGAGCAGAAAAGTTGTGTGCGTAGTCACACTCTTCCTCCCCTCATTTCTGTGTAGCAAGCAAGGAGCAGGTGGACTGGCTGGGAGGAATTCACAGAGAAAGAACCAGAAGAGCTTGAGTTGATTGCAGAGTGCTTGCAGTCTATCAGTCCACTTTTACCTTCTCAGCTGTCCTTTGCAGATGATGAAATTGAGGCACTTGGGCGTGGGGGGGTTTCTAGCTTGGCCAAGGTCACAGAGCTAAGGAACAGCAGACCTAGTATTCAGGCCCGGGAGATTTGTCTTTAGTTGAATCTGCTATATAAAGCATAAAATTCATAACATCTTGGACTGGTGAGATGATTCAGAAGGTAAAAGCATTTGCTGCAAAAACCTGGGGCTCTGAGTTCCATCCCTGCAGCCCAATAAAGGTAGAAGGAGAGAATCGACTTCAGAAAGTTGTCCTCTGACCTCCACATGATGTTGGGAGCATGTGCACACCCACGCTCACACCTCATACATACACACAAATAATTTTTCAAAATTAATATACGGAGCATCAGAGTTCAATTTGAATTTCTCATAACCAATAAATATTTTGTTTGTGTGTCAGTGGTGCTAGGGATTAAACCCAAGGTCTTGCACATGCTAAGAAAGAACAGTGACTACTTTTGCAGTGCAAACTTATACAGTCAATCCTCCATATCTACAAGTTTTGCTTGTCCCTATCCAACCATGGCCCAAAAATATTTGAAAAAATAGAATGCATACTTGCCATGCAGAGACTTTTGTTTGTGGCTCATTCCCTAGGCAGTATGGTATAAAGACAACTACTCACACAGCAGTCCCATTGTATTTGATATTACAAGGTATCTAAAGATGATTTAAAGCATATTAGGGGATGTGTGTAGGTTATGGGCAACTACTATGATGCTTTATATAAGGGACTTGAAGGATGACTCTACTAAAAAGGATACACTTATAAAGCTTCACTGTCTTAAATTCCAAATTAAGTAGGCATGCTGTTGTTTAATTTGCTTACTCTGGTCACCCTAACGCCAATGCCCACATACGTTAACAGTTCCTTTAAACACCTTCTTACGGAGCCGGAGAGATGGCTCAGCAATTAAGAACACTGGTTGTTCTTGCAGAAGACCCAGGTTCCAATCCCAGCACCCACATGGCAGCTAACAACTGTCTGTAACTCCAGTCCCAGGGGATCCGACAGCCTCTTCTGTCCTCCGTGGACATTTCACGACACGGGTGCACTTACCTACATGCAGGCAATACACACATACACATAAAATAAAAATAATAAATAAAATTAAAACAAAAAACACCTTCTTACTCTCTGAGACCTCTGAGGAAGTCAGGGCCCCTCCCCTGCCTGTCACCTGCAGTCCCACACCAGGTAGCTGCACCCATAATCAGCCCTGTTAGAAGTTTGGTTTTAACAGAGTGAGATCAGATCCCAGACCTCAGTGGAGTCCTGATCAGTCAGAGTGTCTCTACACAGGGAGCACCAGAGGAGCAGGTTGTTCCTGGAGGTATTGGAGTTCCAAGTACAAGAGATGGAACAGTGAAAACTTTCTACTTACTCTGCAGTGAGCCATCAGTTGGCTGTGTGATCCTGGGCAAGTTACTCCACCTGTCTGAGCCTCACTTTCCTCATCTACAAACAACAGTAACAGTACTTACTTTAACTCACAGGGTTATGTTGAGAAGAGTTCAGGTACAGCAGCTTACATGCTGTCAGTGACTGTCAGTTACCAGTCCGTAGAGCCTCCCCTCCCACTTCCCTCACTTACCCGGCATCCTTTCACCCTGAACTACAGGCCGAAGATTCTTTTTGCGATAGAGAGGGTGATACCAGGCAGCTGGTGGGAGTCTGGTCTTTGGGGTCACTTCCTGTGCAGCTGCCATGCTTGGCCTGTGGGAACACCTGCTCCCACGCTCCTCCCAACCCTCATCCTGTCAACCATAGCTTCTGAGTAATTCAAAATACCGATGCTTTAGCTGTCCCCTCATTGAAGGGGAGGTACGGACAGGGGTTGAAACTGTGCTCCAGCCACATGGGGATCTGCTGGGGAGTGGGGAATGGGACAAAGTAGGTAAGGCCAAGGCCAAAGGGAAGAAGTAGGGGGATAGCTGTGGGGTTCCACTTTCCTTCAGTTCCCTGGCACTTCAACAACACGCTTCCAGCTTGGGAAACCTGGAAGAAGCCAGGGCTTGTATCCCTGGACATTTTCATCTTTGGAGCCTGTTCCCTTCATCTGTGAAGTACAGATAAAATCCCCACATGCTAGAATGAGTGTGGACTGGAAAAGCAAGAGCGTTCATACTGTTCACACTGTTCATACTGTCACAGAGGGAAGGCAGCACTATCATGCATGGGCTTTTGTTTCACCATTAGCAAAATCAGGAGTAGAATGTCTGCATTCTGGGGTGTTGGGAGGGTTAGGCAAGGTGTTCTCTGGATTTGAGGACTGTTCCCTCTACCCAGAACACTCTTTCCCATCTTTACAGATCATTTCAACTTATTCTTTGGAACTACTAAAAATGTTCCATCTTTGTTTTGAAACGGGGTCTAGCTTTGTTGCCTCTTTTGGCCTGGAATTAGTGATTCTCCTGCCTCAGCTGCTCGTATCACAAAGTGAGCATTACCATATCAGGTCTAGTTCTATCTTCTGAGAAATCTGCCTAACCCCAACTTGGCTAAACTCCCTGACTGCCTCCCTGCTTCTTGCTCCTCTGCCTGGACTTTGACCCTCATTTACCGTGGCACATTTCCTTGTTCCTCTAGGCAGCCAGCCTGCCTGGTCACCACCTGTTCTTTGTTTCTCCTGTGCCCAGTACAGGGCTTGGCATGGAGCCTGTGCTCAGTAAGTCTTTGCAGAATGAATGAAAGTGCCTCATAGATGCTGGCGTGGTGTGCGGATACAAGGAGTTGTGAATGGGACATTGGCCTTTGAAACCTAAGATTCTTCCTTTCCCCATGGGTGCTGTTCTGAGCAGCTGTCTCCACAGCTGGACTTTGCCTCTTCTTCAGCCACTGCCCAGGGCCTACGGGCAGCAGGGCTTGGATGATACTTGGCTGGCGAGATGGGAGGGGCATCTGGTGGATTCCAGAGCCAGCTGGGACAGTATGTGGTTGCTCCTGGCCTCTAGCCTGCTGTGCTGCTCTGCCAAGCTCACTGCATTCAGTGGCAGACACCTCATCATCCCAGCGGTGCAACTGAGCTGGAGGCAGTTCACAGAAGAGTAGGAAAGTGATGTGGAGCAGCAGGGCCTTGTGTGTCAGCGGGAAAGAAGCAGCCAGCCAGGCTGGACTGATGAGCTAGCCAGTAGGGCCAGGCCCAGGAAACTGAGAAGCTCGGCATCTCTGCACCAGTCTGTAGACCAGCAGTCTGACAGATCCCCAGCCACGGAAGAAATGAGCTAGTTGGGAAGACAGACAGACAGAGAAGCACATGGAGGGAACTGGTTTCTCTCACTGTGGACTGGGACACCCAGGCAGAAGCTAGCAAAGGCCCAGCCATCATCTTTTCCAACCTTCAGTGCCACCCCATGTGTTCTATGCCATGATGGCTGTGACGGAGAGAAGACCATGTCTTTGGAGGACAAAGTAAAGGAAAGAGGGTTGCCATCGTAGGGGAGAGGGGCTGACTATGCTCACTGACACTGAAGGCCTGTGAAAAATGTTTCTGGGTAACCCAGGGTGCCCAGGATCTCTAAGGTAGGAGGAGACTTTGAACATGCTGTGGCCCACCACACACCCTAGCTCCCTCACCTTTTCCACACAGGCACTGGCCTAGGCTAGGAGAGGAACTTGGCCAGCATCCCTTATGTGTCACTGGAACAGCCTGCATTGGAATCTCAGCCTTTAAGACTCTTTCTACTATGCTTTTCTCTTCTTTAGGAGCTGAGGGAGCTGTTGCCAGACCGCACCTTGACAGCTGCCCAGGGACACACTGCAGTAGCCCCATCCCATACACACCCCACCCCATACATAAACAAACTTGTTCCAGGTGTGTTCTTACTTTGGCTTTCTAGGACATCTTCCAAAAGGGAATTGTCATGAGATACCCATGACCCAAACCTCCCCCCTGATCTGGGCTCTTGTCTCTAGGCCTTTAGCCCTATTCTGTTCTGGAATTTGGACTGGCTGCCTTCATGCCATCATCAATGTTCCAATGTCACTCTTCTTAAAAGCCTTTCCTGACCAGTGGCCCCTCTGGTTTGTCTACTGTTTGATGTTCTTTACAGCATTATGTACACTTTTAAGTCTGTGTATTGTCTTCCCCACCATCCTTAAGGGACAGGACTACGCATGGCTAGTTTTCTACTCTAACCCTAGCACTGAAACAGTGTACCCTTGTGTACACACATGCACATGAATACATATGCAGCATGCTAAATGAACAACCAAACAAAGCAAAAATTTCCTTCTAGAAAAGTGGTCCAGCCTTGACAGAGAGAACAATGAATAAGGAGACAGAGAAGTTGTAGAACACAAAGAAGTTAAGTAGGAACCCTGAAGACCAAGAAAGTAGCAGGTTAAGACTGATGGGTAGGGGTTTGGGGGGAGGTCCCATCTCCCTTAGTAGTAGGAGAAAAATTCTGCATGGGAATCTAAACTCGGTTGCCATTTTAGCAGAAGCTTACAGAAGCCGAGGGAGCCAACCTGTGGACATCAGAAGATGAAATGCAGAAGTCCTGAAATTAGAGTGTGCTTGGCAAGTGAGGAGATCTGGGTGGCTTGGTTGTTTGAAGAAGAGAATATTAACAGGGTACTTGTTCTCAGAGCTCACTGAGCCTCTGGTCCAATTCTTGTGCTTCCCAAGTCAAAAACCAAGGACTTCAGAGTACTGGGTAAAGCTTTCCAAGGAGAGTCTCAGAGCCCTGAATCTTAGCCTGAACCAGCTCCCTTCTGTATCTTGTCTGCTTTGTTTGCCTGTGGCCACAGGACACTTTGGCTGAGGGCCCTCCGGGTGCTGGTAGTGATGTTTATGTTTTGGGTGGCACTTGATTGCTTGCACTGTGGTTCTTAATCCTGTCATGTCCCCTCCCCTACTTACTGAATGGCAGAATGGACAACAAGAGCTTCATTTGAAAGATGGGAAAAACGATGTATAGAGGATAGGCCTATAGTCAATCACAAGGCACTGCTTATTTAGCCTTCCCAAGGACCTCGGAGGTCTAGCCTTTTTGTTTTGTTTTGATTTGATTTTTTTTTGTTGCAGTCAAGGTCTCAGCTATGTAGCCCAGACTGACCTTGAACTTTCCTCTGGCCTAGGATTACTGGTGTGCACCACCACAGGCAGTCATTCTAGCCTCTTTTGAGGGATGAGGAAAAAAAGAGACAGAGAAGTTAAGTGAGATTTTTCCAAGGTCACACTAGATCAGGTACTATGACTGCCTCTGGGGAAGGAGTGGGAGGTTGAGAGGTGAAGCCCCAAAATAGCTCGGTCCTTGAGAAGGTGCTACAGTAAATCACATGGCATAAGAGAAAGAATATGAACTTTAGAGTCAGACAGACAGAGATTAGAATCCCTGAGGTAAAGGTTGGGGGTGTGGCTCAGTGCTAGAGTGCTTGTCCAGCACTCACTCAAAAGGATCTGGGCCCAATCCCAAGCCCTGCAATGAGAAACACAAGGATTCCAGAGGTATTGTGTGACCTTGGGTATCATCTGAACCTCATTTCCCCATGCATACTGAAAACCTTTGCTTTGTGTAGTTGTTTTATGGAGTCAGTGCAATCCCAGGTGAGTAAGTGACCCAGATGGTACCTAGCACACAGCAAATGCCTAATGTATACTGGTCCTTATATGTGGATGTTCACTGAGTCATGTCTGACTAAAGTGAAACCATTTCTGGGGAGAATGGGGCCTGGATATGGCTCCAGGCAGTGGAATAGGCCTACTGCCCCAAGATACCTTCTAAGACTAGGCCACAGCAATGCTATTACTCTGCACCCCCAACTCTAAATTCAAGAAGAAAGAGAGCTAGCTGCACAGGGGAGGGTCTCAGGCCAGCCCAGCTCTTAGTGGGGTGGGTCTCTTCCTGCCTAGCCTCGGAGCTGGCAGCCACCCCCAACAACCCCTCCCCTCCCCCACCTGAAGGTCCCACCCGAGGGCTTTAGGCTGTTTAATGGGGTGGAGCTGTCTTTAATCTGCTCCATAAATGTTTTCTGGATCCTCATTAGAAACCATAATGTCCTATTAATATGCTGATGAGATTTCATTTGGGGCTGGGTAGGAAGAGTAGCTTGGAGGATGTGGAGTGGGGGTGGTGAGACAGGATTCAACATAGGGATCCCAGGGGAGGGACCGTAGCTGAACTTCTGGAGCCTCCTCCTTTTCCTTGGGAAACTGGGGAGGACTCAGGCTCAGGTCCCAACCTTCCCTCTGCACAGGCCCCCAGGGGTCTGAGTCAGCTACCTTGGGGACTAGCACACACACTCCTCTGCACTTCATCCATGAAAACCACCTGGGGCCCCACCCTAGTGGCCAAGGTTAGTCACCCAAGCCTACACTCATTTCTCATCTTTTTCTACCACTGGCAACTGCACCGCTGATCCTGGGGCCCAGAACCTACTTCCACCCCTGCCCCCAGGGGACTTCACCAAGATACAGCATAGCACTTTGGGGCAATGGAAGGAAGCAAGGTACATAACATGGCCAACACCTAGTCAGCCTACAGTAAACCATGGTTATGAGGACAGATTCCTGCCTTTGTAGTGTTCCCAGTCTGCTAAGGGAAGGAGGTAGTCAGGGTGATGGAGGAGTTTTACAAAGGAGGGAGTGGCTGTGGGCTCCTGCTCTGGGCTAGGAGTGTGGTGGTTGCAATTCAATAGACCAGCGCAGATGTCACCTCTGTGCCACCATTCATGGGTGCTTTGCCTTTGGGCAAGAATGCCTCCCTACATCTAGCCCATGACAGTCCTGCTTCCCTTCCAGGTCAGCTCCCTTGTCCTGTCTGACTGCAACCCTGTAACCCTAGGATCTAGATTCAGAAGGATTGCTGTGACTTTGTTTACCTGAACAAGGCCACGAGCTAATGGTACTCACTGCCCGGCATGTGCATGTGGCTCCTGCATGCCTTCTCTGTAACCTCTGCTGACCGGCAGGTCCTGGCCCTGTGGCCCAGAAAGATTCTTATACCCTCACCTCCTTCCATGTGCTTTGCTGCTACTGGCTGCTGGCACCTAGCTCCGACCCTCTCTTCCTGGATTTTCAGTTATTCACATTGGAAGTACTGATTCAGCCTGCCTTGAGGGCCTCTGTTGGCATCTGGCCCCATTTTTCAGAGTTTTGGGTTTAACACTCCTCCAGTGGCTACCCCTGGGAACATTTCAGCCTGAGCCTTTCCCACTCCTCTCCCTTGCCCAACAAACCTCACCTTCCCAGCTCTTTGGCCTTTGCCCCAGTTGGGGCATTGTGCAACACATCAGTATGCAGCTTGCTCCCTCAACTCAGCCTCTTGTCAGCCATTTTGGCTGGGATTGCCTGGGGTCAATCAGTCACCTGTTTCTACGAATGTCAAGTGGCCAGAGCAAGTGGAATAGAAAGTTCAGATTCCAAGTTCAGATTCCAGCTTCAGCATTCCTTTTGTGAGGACCTTAAGCAAGTCAGTTAAGCTCTCTCAGAGTAAGTTTCTATCAAGGTGGAATAGTACTGTCAGTGTGTCTAGGCGTTCTTGAGTGTTTTCAAGGAGCTGAAGCCCAGAAAGCACCGACACAGTGCATTGCTTGCAGTGAGTGCTCCCTCTGCCTGCCAGTGTTTCCAGTCAGTCCAGAGAGCTTCGTAGGGGTTCCCTAAATGCCTGCATGGGGGCTACCCAGCTTCCAGACTCTTCCTCAGTCCCCAGTTTATCTTATTCTGTCTTTGGAATCATACTAGATTGAGTTCACTTTTATTGTTGAACTCAGTTTCTTCCTCTGTAAACTGGGGCTTTGAGCAAAGGAAATGGCTGTCACCAAAGTACCTACCTGTAATGCTTATCGCCTAGTTGGAATTCCTCTTCCCACATTTATAGAGCTTGTGTATGAGGCCAGTTTGGCTTGGGCCCAGGGGAAGAGTGGGCACAAAAGGAGAATGGTTGAGAAAACTGCCGTGGATGCCAAGGAGGCCTTGGTAAGGGTAGTCAGATTCACCAAGGCAATGCCTGAAGGGTCAGGCAAGCTTAGGCATGATGTAGGCAGTAGGAAGTGACTGGAGAGCCAATCTGATGGCTAGGCCAAGTAATAAAACTAAGTCCTAGCTGGTGGCACCTTTATGCCTGGGGTGGGAATGGGAACTGTACAGGGAGAGACCTGGGGAGTGTTCAAGGTGGCAGACAAAGGAAGAGAGAAGTACAGGAGGAAGGGCAGGGCTAGGTGCAATCCAGTTAGTGGGGTTTAGGTGGAGCAGAGCTGAGGGGAGAGCCAGGGCCCCAGCATTCTCCCAGTACCCACTTTTGGGTTCATTGTCAGCTGTATTGAATTGCTGGTTTATAGAGCTTGGGTTTGGGGGACTAGACTGCTTAGGATTGGTTTTCCACTTTACTATGTGACCTTGAACATGTTACAGCACTTCTCTGTGTCTCAGTTTCCTCATCTGTGAAACAGTGTTCATAATTTTCTATCTCAGGGCCATTATGAGGATAAACACCTTACTACATACAAAATGCTTCGAATAAGGATGGCATGTAATGGCTGCTGTGTGATTTCAGCAATTGTTGTTATGACCTTGCCTATTCTCTCAGGTCAGCTTCTGCACTGGGCTGGGAGGGAGGTCCTTCAGGAGAGCCAGTTGGGTTGGAGGTGGGGCTGCTGGACTGATGATGGAGAAGGGCTGGGTGTGATCTACTCGGTCTTCTGTCGGCACCTTCCACGCTAGCTTCACCTGAAAGTGGGCCCTGAATTCTGACTGCTTATTAGTATGATCCAGAGGACTTTGTTAAGGATCCTGGCCTTCAGGGACAGATCAGACTCGTGGATGGATAGGAAGAGAAGGGAAGAATCATAGACTCTTTAAGTTAACACATACAATCTTCTGTGTGGATTTCATCATTCTCATCAGCAGCCAGAATTCCCTAAAAATTCCGGACAACCTGGTTCAAATCCCAGCTCCAACACTCACCTATCATTGACTTTAGATGAGCAATCCGACCTCTTAGGCCTTAACTTCCTCATCTGTAAGCTGGGATTTGGGACACGATGGCCCTGAGACTGCAGCTGGGTGGGTCCGGAGCTGCTAATGTAAAATTCCTTTGTGCTTCAGCTTCTCTGATGCTAGAAGAAGGAAAGACTGGAGGGGGCAGGAGCTGAGTGAGGCAGGAGAGCAAGTGGAGGCTGGACAGTAGAGGTCTTTAGGAGGCCTCCAGGAGAACACAAGCAGTCCCAATGGCAAGGCCAGTGAGTTGAATCAGTCCTCTCTCTCTCTGTCTCGCTTTTTCTCTGTCTCTCTGTCTCTCTCTCTTTCTCTCTTTAGTAATGTAGCCCAGGCTGCCCTGGAACTTGCTTGAGATTCTCCTGTCTCAACCTGCTGTGCACCATCATACACCCACGTTCAATTTGTTGCTAAGCAGCTACTCGGATCAGAAAATCGCTGATGTAAAAACATTTATTAAGCACTTACTGCACATCAGACACTGGGAAAATAGGAGTAAATCCCACAGGCCTTGCCTGCTGTGAGTGTCAATCTCTGAGCTGATCTTGACATTGGCAGGGTGAGGCATAGGGTACATGTGGCTTGGTCTCAGCTCTGTCCTGATTTGTATAACCCAGACTTCTCCCTCTCTAAGCCTTAGATGCTTTACACTGGCCCATGACTCTGAGTGGGTGAGGGCACTCCGCAGAGGCTCGGGCCTCAGAATATAAGGGCCAGGATGGTTTTCCTGAGCTGGAAGGTGCTCCCCGACCCCCCACATGCCCTGGCCCTCTGTAGGCTCCCAAGGAAGGTCCTTTGGGCTCGACTCTGTGGGGTTGAGATCACATGTGAACGCTGCTTCTGCCTGCTCTGTAGTGTGAGCTACCCAGACACATGTGCTTACCCATCATTTTGATGCACTTAGACCATGGAGGAGCAGCCACTGGGAACTGATGTGGCGGTTTCCCTTCCAGGTCCAGACCCTCTCTGGTGACCATAGGAGGCCAATTAGCAGAGAGCAAAATGTTTCCTGCCTGGGCCCTCGCTTATCACTTTGTGCGTCTGCTTAGAGCTTAATGGTCATTTGAGCTGTCTCTGGGGACAGACAATGGGCTGCCATGGACTGCTTGGCTCCAGCTTGCAGGCTAGGTCTTGAGGGAGGCCAGGGGAGGAGGAGCTAAGGTGCCTGCTGTCACTGGAGAAGCTGGTGACAGCAGGGAAACAGCACCCTTGGGGCCAAGGCCAGCAAGAGTCTTCCCTGCACTTCTGCAAGGGCCTGCTGGTGGTGGGTGCACGGTGGGCGTGGGGGAGCAATAGGCCTCAGGGCACCTTCTGACCGGAGTCTGGCCTTCTCATTATGCCCTGTGCTCAGAGGGGCAGGATGCAGTGAAAAGCTTTGTCTACAGTTTTCCAGGCTGGGGCTCCACTGTAAAGAAAAGGAACTGGGCCCTGGAGGAACCTGCTGCTGCTCTGGGGCTCTGTGCTTTGGGCCTCAGTTTCCTCACCTATCAAGTCTGAATTGTGGCATGCCTACTGAATCAGCTAGGCTATGTCCTCAGAGAGCCCAGACAAACTGGATAGCTGAAGTGGGGGGCTGGAGTGGAGCAGAAAAGGGAGCAGAGCGGTTGATGCCGCCTCTGGAGAGGTGATGTCATTTCCCTAGATGGGTCTTCATTGATCAGGCCTTCTTCCTTCCTCAAATTGAAACCCAGCTCTGTGCTTAGTAGCTGTGTGACCTTGGACGAGTCACTGAATCCTTAGCCTCACCCAACCAGGCAGTACGACAATGTTACAAGTTACTCAGGAGCTACTGTGCATAAATGAGGTCGTCTTTATAAAGCACCTAGCAGTGCATGGACTGTAGATAGGGTAGGGAGCAGGTGCACTCTCACACAGGGACCGGCTGGCTCAAACTCAGCTGCCACTAATCACCAGCCACCCCCTACCCCCACAAACTCCTCCCACACTCCACCCCCATGAATAATGGACTGATATTGATCTCCTGCTCAGGAAATTCCCTGTGACCTGTGATAAAAATACACCCTGCTCTGGAGCCTGCAGCACCACACAGGCTTTCACCAGCCAGGTCTGAGCTCATCTGCACCACCCCCACCCCGACACATCTGATAGGAGAGCTCAGGGGGACAAGATGTCAGCGAGCCAGGCCAGACACTGTCTGCCATCTCCATTCCACAGACAGGGAGCACGATCAGCTCCTGCAGGCACCTCAGTAGCCAGGCCCTGCTGAGGAGGGTGTAAAGGCTTGCCTCCTCCACTCTGCCAAGTGCTATAAAATGGAGATAGTAATTCCTTACTCACAGAGTGGGCTCTAGGTTCCAATGAGTGTGCCCAGCACAGTGCCTGGCCAGTGGGGCAGACAGTAAACAGTAGTCCAGGCCTTCTTGATGCTCCGTTTTGCCCCCTTGGACCATGCTGTGAAACTGAGGACCAGTTCATGGGGAATGAACCTCAGGGAGATTTAAGCCTTATTGAAACATAATTCACAAACTGTAAAATTCACCTTTTTAAAGAATCATAATTCTGTGACGATTTACTATACTCACAGAGTTGTGCAGCCATTACAATGAATTTTAGAAACTTTTCATCTATCTGTAAAGAAACCCCACTAGCAATCACTCCCAGTTCCCATCTCCCCCACTCCATGCCCCAACAACCACTAATCTACTTTCCGTTTCTATGGATTTTTCTTTTCAATATATTTTCATATAAGTGGAATCATACCATATGTGGCATTTTATACCTGGCCTCTGTCTCTTAGCATATTTTCAAACTTAATCCATGTTTGCTTCATTCCTTGTCATGGCTAGGTAGTGTTCTATCATATGGGTAAACCCCATTTTGTCTATTTATTCATCAGTTGTCAACATTTGAGTTTTTTTACATTTTGGCTATTATGAATAGTGCTGTTATAACCTTTATGTACAATTTTTTTCTGTGGACATATTTTGATTTCTCTTGGATTCACATACACACTTATACACACACTTGTTGAATCATCAGGTTACTGAGTGTTTAAAGCTTTGAGAGGGGCCTGGTTGGGTGTAGAGCTTTCCTGACAGGTACAGGCTCTGGGTTTGAGTCTCAGAACTACAAAACAACAACAGAAAAACAGAAACATTTTGAGGAACCACCAAGCTGTCTTCTAAAGCAGCTGGACCATTTTACATTTCTGCCCTCAGTGTGTCATAGTTATAATTTATTTCTCCACATCCTTGCCATGCAGGTGGGTATGAATTGAATTGATACCATATTGTGGATTTGATGTGTGTATCACTGTAGGCTAATGATGTCTGACATCTTAATATGTGCTGTTAGTCAGTTGGGGATCTCACTTGAGAAAGATCAATTAAGATCCTTTGCAGGTTTTCAATTGGTTTGCCATTTTATTGCCAAGTCATAAGAGCAAGTTCCTTAAACTCTCCTGTATAGCAGTCTTTTATGAGAGCCTCTCCCATCTTGTGATGTATAATTGACTTTTGGTTTTCTTGCTGACATCCTTTGAAATGCAAATTTCTAAAATCTTAATAAGGTTCAATTTGTCTATTCTTTCATCACCTGTGGTTTTGGTATCCCATCTAAGAAATCAGAAGACTCTAATTCCCTGCCACTGTTCTCTTCTAAAGCTTTCTAAGTTGAGTTCTTACATTTAAGTCCAATGTAGCTTTCAATGTATAGCTTTTGCATTTCTTTCATTATTTGTATTTTATTTTTTGATGCTGATGTAAATGATAGCTTTCTTAATTTCTTTTTTCAGATTGTACATTGCTAGTATGTAGAAATACAATGAAATTTTATACATTTATCTTGTTTCCTGTATCCTTGCTGAACTTACTGGTTTTGATAGTTTTGTGTATTTGTGTGCATTCCTTGGGATTTTCCATATGCAGTGTTATAGCATTTGTCAACAGAGATAGTTTTCATTCTGCTTTTCCAAACTAAATGTCTTTATTTATGCATATTTCTTGCTTAATTGCTCTGACTAGACCCTCCAGTAGTATATTTAATAGAAATGGTTAAAGCAGATATTCATGTCTTGTTCTGGGCCTTGAAAGGAATGCTGTAAGGTTTTGGTGGATATCCTTGATAGTCAAAGGAAGTTCCTTTCTGTTCCTAGCTTATGCAGTTCTCTATCATGAACCTTGTTAGAACTGTCAATTGCTGTTTGTGTGTTCATTAAAATGATCACATTTTATTTATTGTTTATTTTATTAACATAATACCCACTAATTTTTGGATGTTAAGACAACCTTGGTTTTCTGAGACAAATCCTAATTGGTTATAATATATAAACCTTTTGCTGATTTTGTTTTTTCCTAGTGTTTGGTTGAGTATTTTGGATTTCATTTTCACCAGTCAATAGTTCTCTTCTCTTGGGATATTTTGGTTTGGTATCAAGGTACTATCGGACCAGTTAAGAAGCATTCTTTACTATTCTATTCTTTTGGAAGTATGCTGAAGGACTGGTATTTATTTTTCTTTGGTACCAATTATCAATGAAGTCTTCTCAGCCTGGGTATATCTTGTAGGATCTTTTTTTTCAAACAGCACCTTATTGTATAGCATAGGTTAGCTCACATGAATTGATACTATTGGATTTTTAAATATTTTTTTATGTTTATGTGTGGATCTGCATGTGTAAATATGCACCACATGCATGCAGTGCCCATGGAGGCCAGTAGAGGGCATTGCACCCCCTGGAACTGGAGTTATAGGTGGTCATGAGTTACTTAACTTGAACCAGGGTCTTCTGCAAATGCAGCAAGTGCACTTAACCACTGATCCATCTCTCCAGCCCCAATCATGTTATTTTTTAAAATCCATTCTGCCAATCTCTGCCTTCCGATTAGAGTATTTAATTAACTGACATTTGTCACAAATACCAGTAGTATTGAAATTCTACTTGTTACTTTTTCACTATATAGCTTATATCCTTTGTGGCCCTTAAGTCTTCCATTGTTGTCTTCTTCTACATTGATTACATGTTTCATAGTGTACCATTTTCTTTCTGTTTTCTAGGTGTTTTTAAGTTATTTCATAGTAGTTAGCCTAGGGATTAAGGTATAGTTAAGTACATTCACTTCATCATGCAACTATCACCATCTCCATCCTTAAAACTTTCTCACCATCTGAAACTGAAACTTTGTACCCATTAAATAATAACTCTTGATTCTTTCCTCCCCTCTGCCAATGACTTTTTTCTCCATGAATCTGATACAGCAGATAGTCTAAATAGGTATAGGTAGAATAGTCCAATGTTTATCTCTTTATTTCTAACTTATTTTATTTAGCATAGTGTCTTCAAGGTTTATCTATGTGTCAAAATATATGTGTCAGAATTTCCTTCCTTTCGAAGGTTGAATAATATTCCTTTTATGTGTATACCATGTTTTACATATGCATTCATCCACTAATAAACATTTGGGTGATTTCCACTCTTTGCTTACAGTCATTAATGCTGGTATGAACATGGGTGCACAGCTATCTGTTCAAGTCGCTGCTTTTAATTCTTTTAGAGACATATACTGAAATGGAATTGTCAGTCATTTGGTAATTCTGTAATTTTTCTTTTTTCTTTTTGGTTCTTTTGTGACAGGGTCGCCCTGTAGCCCCAACTGACCAGGAACTCACTATATAGACCAGGTTGGACTTGATCTCACAGAGATACACTTGCCTCTGTCTCCAGAGTGCACACCTTTAAGGTGTGTGCCACCACATACGGCTCCTATAATTTCTTTGACATACTATTTTCCACAACTACTGTACCATTTTCATTCCCACAAGCATTACACAGTGTTCCAATTTCTTCTGTTTCTGGTTAACACTTGTTTCTGCTTTTGTTTTTTATAATGATCATCCTAATGAGTAGGAAATGGCATCTCATTGTGGTTTCAGTTTGTATTTCCCTAATGATTAATGAAATTGAACATCTTTAAATGTGCTTATAAACTGTGTGTGTGTGTGTGTGTGTGTGTGTGTGTGTGTGTGTGTGTGTGTGTACATTCATTTTGCAGGACTGGGAATCGAACTCAGGGGCTTAGTACCTACTAGGGAAAAAATTCTACCACTGAGCCATATACCCAGTCCCCATTTACATATCTTTGGAGAGATATCGAGTTTTTGCCTCATTTTTGAATTGGGATCTTTTTAATCATTGAGCTGCTTTATGAGTTCTTTATGTAATTCAAGATGTTAATCTCTTATCAGATACATGTTTTAAAAATATTTTGTCATTTTCTTTGAATTTGCAAAATATTTTCTCCCATTACTTTGTGTTGTGATTGTATTGTCCTTTGATATACAAAGCTTTCTAATTTCAAGAACACTTTAAAATGTTTTTTAAAAATTGTATTATTTATTTATTTATTTGTATTTTATTTATTTTTTTATTTCATGTGTATGAGTGTATTGCCTGCATGTATGTGAGTGTGCTGTGCACCAGTGTCGTGCAATGCCTTGGAGATCAGAAGAGGACATTGGATCCCCTGGAACAGGAGTTATAGATGGTCGTTAGCCACCATGTGGGTGCTGGGAATCGAACCCAGGTCCTCTGCAAGAACAGTCAATGTTCTTAAATGGTGAGCCATCATTCCTGCCCAGAGATTTTATTTTTATTTTATGTGTATAAGTGTTTTGCCTAGATAAAGTGCACGTGTCATGCAATGCCCACAGAGGCCAGAAGAGGGCGTTGGGTTCCCTGGGACAGGAGTTACAGATGGATGTTAGCTGCTATGTAGGTGCTGGAAACTAAATCTGGGTCTTCTGCAAGAGCACCAGTGCTCTTAACAGCTGAGCTGTCTCTCCAGCACTAATTTCAATAGACTCTCATTGGTTTTTATTTTCTTGCTAATGCTTTTTGGTGTCATATTCAAGTGATTATTTACAAATCCAATGACCATCATCTCCTCATGTATGTGTTCATTCTCTCTCTTTCTCTCTCTCTCTCTCTCTATATATATATATATTTTCTCTCTCTGTCTGACAGGCTGGTCTTGAATTGCAATCCTCATTCCTCAGTTGCCAGAATACCTGGGATTACAGTACCTCCAGGCCTGGCCTCCTTCTCATGTTTTCTTTTGAAAAATATTTTATTTATTATTTTTATTTTATGTATATGAGTGTATTGCCTGCATGTGTGTAAGTGCACCTGTGTTATGCAGAAGAGCACGTCAAATTCCCCTGGAATTGGAGTTACAGATGGTTGTTAACCGTCATGTGGGTGCTAGGAATTGAACCTTTGTCCTCTAGAAGAGAAGCCAGTGCTTTTAACTACTGAACCATCTTTTCAGCTCTTCCTCATGCTTTCTTAAAATAATTATTTTAGTTTTAGCTCTTGTATATAGGAATTTGATTCAGTTTGAAGTAATTTTTAAAATTTTATTTTTATTATTTTTGTATAAGTGTATTGCCTACATGTATGTTAGTGCACCTGTATCGTGCAGTACTCATGGAGGCCAGAAGACGGTTGGATCACTTAGAACTAAAGTTACAGATAGTTTTATTTTATGTGTATGTATATGTTGCCTGCATGATTTTTGTTATTTTCAATTATGTGCATATGTATATGTGTCTGTATGGGTATGTACATGTGAGTGTAGGTACCCACAGAGGCCAGAGGAGGGCATCCAATCCCCTGGAGCTGGAATTACTGGTGGTTATGAACCACATCATATGAGTGCTGGAAATTGAACCCAGATCTGAAAGAGCAGTAGGCATTCTTTACCACTGAGCCATCTCTCCAGTCCCTGAGGCAAAATTTCATATAGCAATTTTGTTATTTGGAATGTAAATATACAGTTTTCTAAGAACCATTTCTGAAGAGACTATTCTTTTCCCATAGAATGGTTTTTGGTATTCTTGGTAAAAAGCATTTGATTACATATGTGATAATTTATTTCTGAGCTCTCTATTCTACTCCATTCATCTGAATGTACACACTAATGCTAGTACTTCATTGTTGATTGTTTTACACTTGTAGTCATCTCTTTGAAATACAAAGTATGATTCCTCCAACTGTTGTTTTCCTTCAGATATTTTGGCTATTTGGAGTATATTGAGATTCTGTATGAATTTTTCATTTTTATATAATTTTGTTTATTTGTATTGTATACCTACATGCATGTAAGTGCACCTGTGTATGCAATGCCCACAGAGACTAGAAGACCACATCATATCTCCTGGAACTGGAGATAAAGACAGTTATTAGCTACCATGTGGGTGCTGGGACCTGAACCCAGGTCCTCTTCAAGAGTAGCCAGTGCTCTTAACCACTGGGTCATCTCTCCAGCCCCTATACGAATTTTAAGATGAGTTTTTATATGTCTGAAGAAACAAAACAGAACACCGTATTGTTGGTATTCGAATGGGATTGCATCAAATTTGTAGCTCTCTGAGTAGTACTGCATCTTTACAGTTGAGTCTTCCAGTCCACAATTATGAATATCCTTCATTTTATGTCTCCTCTTAATTCCCCTCAGCAGCAATTTTCAGTTTTCAGTTCTTAAACCATCTTACTTAAGTTTCTTACTAAATATTTTACTCTTTTTAATGATGTTGTAAATTGAATTGCTCTCTTGTTTTGTTTTTCAGGTCATTCATTTTTAGTGCATTTTCTGTGTTGATTTTGTATCTTATAATTGTGACAACTGCTGAATTCTAATGGATTTTGGGGGACTCTTTAGGATTTCTGTATATAAAACCATGGCATATGTGAGTGAAACTAATTTTAATGCTTCCTTTCCTATAAGAATCCCCTTTAATTATCTAGATATGACTTACTCTAAATTTTTAAAATACATTTATGTGCCTGGTGTGGTGGTGCACGCCTTTAATCCCAGAACTCGGGAGGCAGATGCAGGTGGATCTCTGTGACTTCAAGGCCAGCCTGGTTACATGGTGAGTTCCAGGACAGCTGGGGCTACAGGGAGACCCTGTCTCAAAAAGACAAAAAAAAAAAAACATTTATGTATTAACTTTGTATTCTGAAACCTTGTTATAGTTGGTTATTAATTATAGGAATTCTCTGTTGAGTTCTTAAATTTTTAGAGTAGACAATCATGTTATCTGTTAATAAACACAACTTACATCATCCTTCCCTGTCTGGGATCTTTTTCTCCCTCTTTTGTCCTATTACACTAACTGCACCTGCCAACATGCTGTTAAGAACCCTGCAAGCAGGGATTCTTGCCTTGTTTCTGCTCTTTGCAAGAAACCATCTAGCTTCTTGCTATTAGTTTTGATGTTAGCTTTTGCTATATATTCTTTTTTATTTTAAAGTTTTAATTTTCTTTTTAATTATGCGTATACATGTGAGTCTGAGTGTGGGAATGTGTCTGTGTGTGGGTACTTCAGGAGGCCGGAAGAGGGTATCTGATCCTCTGGAGCTGGACCTATTACAGGTAGTTGTGAACTGCCCAGTGTGGACACTGGGAACTGAACTTGGGTCCTCTACAAGAGCTCTTAAGTGTTAGCCACTGTGCCATTGCTCCAGTCCCAATTGGTGCATGCTCTTTTCTAAAAGAGATTTTTTTTCTTGACAGATTAAAAACAAATTATTATTTTTATTTTATGTGTATGCGTGTATTGCCTGCATGTAGGTAAGTGCACCTTTGTCGTGCAATGCCCATGGAAGACAGAAGAGGCTGTCTGATCCCCTGGAACTGGAGTTAGGACAGTTGTTAGCTGCCATGTGCTCTTCTGCAAGAGCAACCAGTGTTCTTAACTCCTGAGCCATCTCTCCAGCTCTCTTATCAGATTTTTAAAAAAATTATTTTATTTTTTTCTTTTATGTGTATGAGTGTATTGCCTACATGCATGTAAGTGTACCTATGTTGTGCAATACCCTTGGAAGTCAAAAGAGGGAGTCAGATCCTCTGGAATAAGAGCTATGGATGTTGTTAGCCACCATATGGGCACTGGGAATCAAACCCGGGTCCTTGGCAAGAGCAACCAATGCTCTTAAACACTGAGCCAGCTCCCTAGCTCCTCTAACAGAGATTTTATAAGGTCTGGCAAGATGGCTCAACAGGTAAAGGTGCATGCTGCCAAACCTGACAACTATAGTTTAATCTGAGAAACCTCCATGGTTGCAGAGAAGTGACTCCTACAAGTCGTCTCACACACACACACACACACACACACCCCAAATAAATGTAAAAAGAAAGTTTTTATTATGAAATGCTGTTGAATTTTGTTAGGTAATTTCACTATATTTATTGATTCCATCATATTTTCTTTACTTCCTTGTTGATGTGATGGCTAAATTCCAATATTTTCAATATTTTAGTGCTTATATTAAGAATAGGTGAGCTACAGTTTTTATTTAGTAAATCTAACCTCTGTGCTTCTTCAAGAATGGTTTCTGTTGATTACTTTTTACTGGGCATGGGCAGGGCTTTGTTTCTTTTGTTGGGTTAGTTTGGTGGTCAGCTAATGATTGCACAGAGATTCCCTTAAGTGCCTTGAACCAAAAATTGTTCACCCTTTGATGGGGGCCGTATGTGTGTGTGTGTGTGTGTGTGTGTGTGTGTGTGTGTTGGTGCACCCCCCTCAATGCTCCAGCTGCAATTCTACCAAGCCTCAAATGCCTGTGAGAGTTGAAAACTTAGGGTAGTCTTGGGTGTATCTGGAGCATGCACGCAGTCCTGCATCTGCAAGTGGTGTTTTAGAACCCCAAGAAGTTCATCAGAGCCTTTCAAAGCCATCTATGAATGTCTCATTTCTCAGACCTTTATTTTTTCTACCTAGATAGCCCTCTGTTAGCTCCATTAGTACTGCTAATTGTTAACAAATTCTCCAGGGATGGGATTTTTCTGACAGAGTGAGGTCAGAGCCAGGTCCAATAGAAACAAGCTCTATGTGCTTTTAGGAAACTTCTAGGTAGATCAAGCAGTGGCAATTCTCTGGGAACTGGGATTTTTGGATGTCTAAACTTGGTGTGCCCCCCTCTGGTTGCTTCTAGGTCTGGTTTTCAAGGTGGCTGTGGAGCTTAGAAGAAAGAGATGGGGAATAGAGCATGTCCAAACTGCACAGTTTGTACCTAACATCATTAGAATGAGATTTTTTTGGAATAAAATTCCTTGGATTGTTGCAAGCTTTTGGTCAATTTCCAGAACTCTGGAAAAGCTGATTTTGACTATTTGTGCCAAAATCCTTATTGCTTTTAAAGAAGTGCAGATTTGTAGAGCTCCTTACTTCACCATGCCAAACATCCTGCTCTGAACCACCCTGGTTGGATAGGCAGACATCTGTGAACAAAGCAGGAGAAAAACCCCAGACAGAAATTATAGCCCATGCCAAAGATGAAGATCTGAATGATGATGGATTATTTGGGACCAAAAAGGGACCCTGAGTCACTGGAACATATGCAAAGCAAAGACAGTATATACTATTCAGGATTCTTTTTAAAAATTTTATTATTTTTATTTTGTGTGTACACGTGTATTACCTGCATGCATGTAAGTGCACTTGTGTTGTGCAATGCCCACAGAGGACAGAAGAAGGCATCAAATCCCCTGGAACTTGAGTTATGGACAGTTGTTAGCTGCCATGTGGGTGTTAGGATTTGAATCCAGGTCTTCTTCAAGAATAGCCGGTGCTCTTAGACACTGAGCCATCTCTCCAGTCCCTAGTCAGGATTCTTTTTAAAATTATTTTATTTATTATTTTAATTTTATGTGTATAAGCGTATTGCCTGTATGTATGTAAGTGCACCCATGTTGTGCAGTGCCCACAGAGGTCAGATCCCCTGGAACTGGAGTTACAGATGGTTGTTAGGTGCCATGTGGGTGCTGGGAATTGAACCCAGGTCCTCTGCAAGAGCAGTCAGTGCTCTTAACCACTGAGCCATCTCTCCAGTCCCCTATTCAGGATTCTTCGTACTGCAGGCAGCTAAAACTCAATTTAGACAAGCTTCAAGTATTTAAAAAGGCATTCTCAACCTACAGCATGTTGGTTGACACTTTACTAACAGACTATTAAGTTTAAACCTTTCATTTCCCAGGCCAGAGGAGTTAATGTGCCAGGAGGCCTGGGAACCTTGCCATGGTCACAGGAAAGCAGTGGCAGAGCTGGGACAAGAACCAGGCTGGTATCTTTATTTTATATACATGAATCACATCCATTCTTTAGTTTCCCCACTTCTGCTGGTGTCTTCAATTAAATGGCCAAATGTCCCTGGGTCGGTTCCAATGAAGTCTTTCACAGACCTGCTTCCTATCCCTACACTGTTGAATGCCTTCTTCCACATGCTCTTGCTAACTAACCACTGAGAAGCTTTGAAGGGGTCAGTTTTCCCTGAGACACTCTGTGGGCAGTCCATGGGTAGTGTGAGGCAAGGAGTGTTGACATCTCACTCTGGAGAATATGAAAATCCCTCTGATTCCCAGCCCTAGGGCAGCTGCCACTCTTTCCATTCCTGCATCAACCAAGGATGAAGAGAGGTACAGAACCAGTCATGTAATCACCTTTGGAGTCACCTGTGTAACCTGCCCAGTCCACCCCTAAACCTGACTCTCTCTAGGTATCCATCATTGAGATCAGCTGCCATGCTCTGGGGCAGGACAGTTCTGGCTCTTCCTGGTCCTCCTCCAGGACCACAGGCTCAGGGCTCACAGCAGTCACTGTCACTGTCACCACCACCTCTTCTTGTCCTAGATCACTGTGGTCTCTTCTTGCTTGGTCTCTCCGCTTCTTACTCAGGCTTTCCTACCACTAGTTTATGCTCTAAACTGAAGCTAAGGTGACTGCTAAAACAGAAGTCAAATCATGTCATGACCCGTCTCTGCTAAAAGCCTTAGTATGAGCCCTCTATTTCACTCAGAATAACGTCTGAATCCCCCGGGTGGAGATGTGGCTCAGTGGTAGAGTGCTTGCCTCTCATGTGTTAAGGTTTGACCTCCAGCATCACAAAATCAGACAAAACAAAGCAGTCTTAAATCATTATAATGGCCTAGGAGTATTTACCCCCCAATGCCAAATGAATCCCTGTTAAATCTCAGCTCATCTCCTGCCTCTCTCATCCTCCCTCCCTCTTCTCTAGCACTCCACCTTCCTAGACAGCTGGCCAGGCTTTCACCTCTGAACTTTTGAGAACTCAGTGGGCTGTCCACTTTGCCTGGAATACTGATCTCCTGGATATTTTTGTGACATACTCCTGGACCCTCTTGTCTTCAACCAAATGATATCTCTTTGGAGTACTGTTCCCTATCTCTTCTCTTAAAACCTCTTCAGTGGTAGGGCACTTACCTAGAATATGTGAGGTCTTGGGTTCAACACCCACCACGAAAGAGAACAAGTTATTCTTTTTTTAATTAAAAATGTATTTATTATGTTTATTTTATGTGTATGCGTGTATTGCCTGCATGGAGGTAAGTGCACCTGTGTCGTGCAATGCCCATGGAGGTCAGAAGAGGCCATTGGATCCCCTGGGACTGGAGTTATGGACAGTTGTTAGCTGCCATGTGGGTGCTGGAATTCACATCCAGGCCTTTTGCAAGAACAACCAGTGTTCTTAACTGTGGAGCCATCTCTCCAGCCCCAAGAGAACAAGTTATTCTATCTGAAAAAATTCCCCCCACAAACCCACAAAACTGGGAATGATGGCACACACCCTGTAATCACAGGAGGACTGGGAGGTAGAGCCAGGAGGGTCAGGCATTCACAACCATCCTTAGTTACATTAGAGTTTGAGGCTAACCTGGGTTATATGAGACCCTGTGCCACCCCCCAAATTCCTCTTAGCTATCTCCCTCCCCCAACATCCCTCTTTCTCCACCCCTACTCGTGTTTCTTCAGACCTTCCAAAATATTAAATATTTCATTGATTGACTACTGAGCTCTATGTGTTTTCCAAGTGTTTTATTCTTAGCAATTAGAGCAACAATAGGTGCTTCATCCCTGTTTTTGGAATGAACACGTGAAGATAGTCCTGAGTAATGAGAATTAAAAAAAATTATTACAGCCAGGTGTGGTGGTGCATGGCCTTTAATTTTAGCACTCGGGAGTCAGAGGCAGGTAGATCTCTGTGAGATTGAGGCCAATCTGGTCTTCATGAGTTCTAGGCCAGCTGTGGCCACAGGGAGACATTGTCTCAAAAAAAAAGAAAAAGAAAAAGAAAAAAAACTATTACATTTACTTGTGTGTGTTACATTTATTTGTGTGCATGCTACAGTAAGTGTCTGGGGGTCAGAGGACAATTTGTGGGAGATGGTTCTCTCTTTCCATCATGTGACTCCCAAGGATTGCATTCAGATTATCAGACTGGTGGTCAAATACCTTTCCTGGCTTAGCCATTTTGCTGGTCCTGTAATGAGGACTTTTGAAAGGCAGACCTATGAGGTCACTTAGATCATTTAATCTAACCAACCATTCTCATTGGACAGCTGGGGAGAATGAGGCTCAAAGAGAGAAAATGACTAAAGTCACAGAGGGAGTTAGTCAGAAATCAACAACATAACCCCTGGGATCAGGAGCCTTCCACGGCTGACTTTTTTTGTTCTGTGGTGCTGGGGATTCAACCCAGAATTTTGCACATGATAGGCAAATGCTCTACCAGTGAGCTACCCCTCAGCTCTTGGTTGTTTTCTTAGGACTTATTCCATCCTACAAGCAGGTACCTTTTGGGGTGGAGGGTCAGTGTAGTGATGGGTAACATGCAGCAGACATCTTTGTCTCAGGCTTGACAGTAGGTACTTTATAGACAGCCCCTCCTATTCCCTTATTATCCTCAATCCTCAGAGTCAGTATTCCTTTCTCCATGTTTATTAATAAGGAAGCTGAAATACGGAGGAGTGACTTGCTTAAGTTCACATTGCCAGTAAGCACTGGAGCAAGGATCAGCTCCAAGTCTGTGAATGGACAGTCAGGAGTTTTTCACTGATCTTCTCTCTGAACTGCTCTCTAGGGACTGACTTCACCCCAGGCCTTCAAGGAGCAGCAGGTCCCAAGTGAGTGGCAGGCCAAGGAACTTCAGGAATGTCACACTGCAGTGTTTGGCCCTGGCTGCAGAGCTGGCCTCATTTTCAGGGTTGGCCTAACATTTTCCCCACAGAGTGTGGACAGTCCAGAGTTGAGCCAAATGGAGGCCCCTCCTGTCCCTTGGAGGAGTGGGGAGAGAGGAGTGGAGCAGCCTTCCAGAAGGGATAGCTTTGCTGACTTTCAGCCTAATATCCTGGAGCTATTCCTAGGTAGATTGTGGTCAGTGGAATTATGCTTTTATCAGGCTGCTGGGAGTTTCAATAAAATCTTTATGGCCGGGAAAGTTCTCTTTATGGAAATAAGATTATTGAAGTGCCTGCTAGGGGGGAGGGCCTCACCAGCCTGCCTTTCTCCCCAATGCCTCCCTCCCGCCCTCCTCCCCTTCAGGATGGCTCCCTCACTCACAGGCCCCGAGCTCTCAGTAAAACTTGAGCTCTGCCTGTAGAAACACAGCAGGCCTTGGCACAAGGGCACAGAGGGTGCATGGCTGGTGCTGGTAGCCCTTTTCCACTGCCCTACCATCATCCCCATTGAGAAGTCCTAGGCTGTGTCATCTCTGGCTCAGTTTTTTCTGACTGTGTGTCAGGCCTGGTCCTTTCTGCATAGCTGGAGAGACCTCCCCCATGCCTCACCACTGACCTGCCCATCTGTCTCCAGATCCGTCCTGTCACAGCATCCCATGGGGATAGGGCTCCCCCCCAAAGTAGTGTTGCTCTAGCTCCAGGGGGCTTTCTCCAGAGAGAGCTCTGCCTTCTACTTCTGCCATGGGAGTGAAGGAACAACTAGGGTTGAGCTACCCCACACTCTCTACCCAATAAACCACCTGCTCAGGAGGGCTTGACCTAGGACGTTTTCCTTGTGGCTTTCTGGGAGGTTTTAATATAGCAAAAGGAAAGTGGTTTGGACCAAAGAGTCTCTTTCAGGACTAGAGTCTTTAAAAAATTCCCAGAAATTTTGGGCATTTGCTTATTGAATGTTCTAGTTTCTTTCAACTGCTGCGTGAAAAACATTAACCAAAATGAACTTGGGTGTGGTCACCGCCAGCGGCGGCCGCTCCTTTGTTCTCATTGGCGTCGAGGCTGCTCCTCCGCTCACCCTGGGCTGAGGCCACTCTTCTGCCTGCCTTGGGTTGAGGCTGCTCTTCTGCTCACCCGGTGCTGCCTTCTGTTGTCGCTGCTTCTGCTCAGTCCCAGACCCCAGGGCTGGTGAGGAGACTGTGTCAGCAGAGCTGCATTCAGACACAGGGGACCAGGTTCAGTGACACAGATCTGGTTTATTGCAGGAAGGCACAAGCTTATATAGGGGTGGTGGTCCAATCACATCACAGCAAGTAAGATACCTTATTAGCATAACAGGTTTAGAGTCCTATCACAGTACAGCAAGTAGGATACCTTATTAGCATAACAGGTTTAGTGTCTTATTAGCATAACAGACTTAATGTCCTATCACAGAATAGCGGGTAGGATGCCTCATTAGCATACTGGGTTTCAGATTACAGAGCCTGGATTCCTGAAAACCACTTGACCTTGACTGTTGGAATATCTAAGTGTTGCAATTTTGGATTCCAAGGGTGGTGATTAGGGAGTGGTGAGCTCTAGGCATCAGTCTCATGATCTGCCAATGGGAGCAAATGTCACAAGGTATTTCTTGTGGCTCCAGTGGTTGGGCCATTGCCTCAGGCCTGCTGTATGGCTGTCAATAAGACTTTCACCTTAGGCTCAAGCCTGTCTCCCACACTTGGGGAGGGAAGGGTTTATTTGACTTACATCTTCCAAGTCACAGTTCATCACTGAGGGAGCCCAAGGTAGGAACTCAGGGCAGGAACTTTGGAGGCAGGAGCTGAAGCACAGGCCATGGAGGGACACTGCGTACTGGCTTGTTCCCCTGGCCTATGCTCAGCCTGCTTTCTTATTCAAGACCATCTACCCAGGGGTATTATTGCCCACAGTGGGCTGGGCCCTCCCACATCACTCAACAATTGAGAAAATGCCCCACAGACATGGTCACAGGCCAGTCCAATGGAGGCAATACCCCAATTGGCACTCCCTACCTTGCTCCAATATATTTTTCTATTAGGAGACTGCTTCAAAAGACATCATAGGGCTACAGTGGTAGAATGTTTGTCTAGATAATTCAAAGCCCTGGGTTCCATGTCCAGCACTGTAAACCAAATCAAACCAAACCATTATGTCTTCTGAGGATTGGTTGGAGGAACTGGGGAAGAGAAGCTTGAGGGACCCAAATCTTTGACTTTAGCCCTTTGCAAGGTTGTCAGAGAGTAAAGGAAGCCAGGAGACATGGTCTGTGTGGTCACAGGATCAGAGTGAAACCAGGCCTCTGTCACTGTTTTTACAGTTATCACAGACTCATCCAAATTGACACCATTTAAAGTCAAGAATACAGTTCATATCTTACAGATGAGGGAATAGGGCCATAGGATCCGACAGCTCTGAAGTGTCAAGGCTGCCTTTCAAAGGCAGGTCGTCTGCTGTCAAACCTAGTACTCTTCACATCCTACTGTTCTGATCATGGGACAAGGTAAGAAGTAAGCAGCACTGGAAAGTAACTCTTTGACATCTTTAAAGTCCAGCAGGGTGGTGCAGGTCTGCCACCCCAGCATTCTAGACACAGTTTAGGCTACAGAGTGAGAAACTGTCTCCCAATAAACCACACCAACTGAACAAATAGACATCCCCAAAGCAGCCCCACCCACATAGGGGCAGCAGACTCTGGGCTATGCACATTCCAAGCCTGTTCTAGGAGTCTGGGACTCCTCTCTGCTTTACCCCATTTCTTCTTTAGCCTCTGGCCTGCACCTCAGTTCTGTTCTTTCTCTGGCATTCTTGTTCACCTGGGGGTAGCTCTCTCATTTCCCACTGCATTTGCCTCACACTCTAAGGCACTGGGAACTGGTGGCATCTCTCTGAACCTAACCAAGGGCAGTAAGCTTGCTGTGTGTTCCCTTCCCCTTCCCATCCATCCTGTGCTGCTGGTTCAGACAGTGAAGAAGAAATACCTCACATTTGGAGCTGTCCAAGGATGGATGGGTAGAGTTGGCTGCTCAGGCCTAGGCATGGGTGGGGGCTGTCCAATCTGGAAATCCTTCTAGTAGTTTCCACCAACTTTTATATATTTATTTCCCCACATGAGCCCTTCTATTGCTGTTCCCAGATTTTGCAATCACCCTACTGTTCTGCCTTATTCCCTGTCTCTACCTTTCTTTCCCTTTTTGCATCCTTATCTTCATCTGACTTTTCTCATCTTATAGCTTTTCGTTTATTCTCTCTTAACTTACTTTGTGTATCTTCCATTTCTTTTAAAAATTTATTATTTTTATTTTATGTGTATGAGTGTATTGCCTGCATGTATGTAAGTGCACCGTGTCATACAATGTCCACAGAGTTCAGAAGTGGGCTTCAGATCCCCTGGAACTGGAGTTGTGAATGGTTGTTAGCTGCCATGTGGGTGCTGGGAACCAAACCCAGGTGCTCTGCAAGAGCAATCAGTGCTTTTAACCATTGATCTATCTCTCCAGAACCTTTCCCCCCATTTCTGTCTCCTTTCCATTGTTTCTGGTTCCATCTTTGTCTTCCTTCCCTAGACCCTGGTCTGCTCTCTGTTTCTTGGTGTTTTCCCCCATCCCTTTGCCTTCCTACCTCAGTCCTCCATCTGTTTAGTTTTGCTCCAGGTGCCCTTGTATGGGTCTTCCTCTTAAATTTCTCCTCCTCTTCCTCTTTCTGTCCCTTTGTCTCACCTGCCTCAGACCCTCCATCAGAGCCTCAGCTCTCTCTTCTCTGACTGGGAGCAGGCAACCTTCCATGACTCCCTAAGAAGAAACCATCCATGTCTCCATGTTTCTCCAGTCTTAGCAGCAGTTTCTGTGACGATTGGTACAGAGAGGCTGAGTGGGAGAACATTATCTTGGTCCCTAGGAAGGTGGAAGAAACCCCAAGTGTTGTAACTTGCCTTCCAATTAGAAGAAGTGATGCCCTCAGCCTCTTAGGTCCCAGTTGAGTGCCTGATTTGCTGAGAGCCTGACGGATTCAGGAACCAGTAGGGTCTCAGTGACACTTTGGAAGCCTTGTCCTTTGAGTTCAGCTCCACTATGGTTACTCCCCCCCAAAATCTGGAGGTCATTCCTCACTTCTCTCACTCAACTTTGATGCCTAATATGGCAGAAAGAAGCTCTGTCTTTCTAGAACCTTAGAGTGTGGGGTGAAAAAGTACCCAGAAGCTGATCCTGGGAAAGAATAGAGTATAAGAAAAGGGCTGAGGTGGATGGGGAAGAGATTCCACGTGGCAAGAGTGGAGGGGTAGGCTGAGTTAGGCCAGGTAAATCTTGGGACTGAGAGGCAAATTTTGATAGTTGCTAGGCAGTGGAAGGGAGATGATCTTGCCCATAAGATCTGGCTACTGGGTAGTACTAGATCGTAGTGTGGTGAGAATGAAGCAGGGTGTTCAATGAGAGGCTGCTGATGTGATTCAGGTGACAAATTATGCTTTCACTGGGGTGGCAACAGTGAATTCTGTGAGATATGGGTACTTTTTGGCACATTCGGGGTTCAGGGCTTGGTGGTTGACTAGTTGCCAGTCTACTGGAGAGGAAGGTATGTGGTAGGTTCTGCCTTGCACAGTAGAGGGCCTAAAACACAAGTCACAGAAATGTTTGGAGACTAGCTAGCTGTGTGGTGGCAGAGTGGTGTTCCATTCTTGCTGATCACCCACGTCAAGTCAGCAGTCAGGCAGTGGCATGTCATGGAGAACAGCAAGTAGGATTGACTGAGTGCTGGACAGATGGGTTCCCCGAGGCGGTGGCACTCAGAAAGCTGACTCAGAGCCAGGACTTAGTCAAGGAAGAGGACAGGGTAGGGTCTAGGGTGTTACCCAGGATGAATAGAGCAGGAGAAAAAAAATCTGGTCAGAAGGCTGAGCAGGGTGGCCAGAGTGGCGGGGGGGGGGAGGCACCTGGAGAGACAGAGCACAAAAGCTAAGAGAGGATTGCTAAAGAGAGGGGGTGATCAACTAGGTGAAGTGGTACTGTGAAAATGATTGTGACAAGGAAGGGGATGTGTCCTTGGTGACTCTACAAGGAACATTTTCCACCAGTGTTGGATATGAACCCTAGACTGTATTGATTTGGAAGGCAGCCATGGTCATATCCCAGTTCCTTTAACAACGCCTCTCTGCTCAGTAGTGAAGAGGAGCCAGTACACTTCTACTGCTTTCCACTGTGCTGAGGTCTGGTCCCCTGCCTTGCACGCACACATGCATGCGTGCATGTCCTCCGCCCATTCCTCATTCCTTTTTGCTTTAGTAGGATGAATTTTTGCCTCCCCCCTTCCTACTCCAGCTTCAGGCTCAGAAACAAATTGTTCACTGCCCCAATGGTGAAACCTTATCTGGTCTGGTTAAACCTGTGTGTCTGGAGCAGCTGAGCCCTGTATTTCAGCAAAGGGGGCGAGCTGGCTGCTGGCTGCTGGCTGCTTTGCTGGTGGGGGCAGGGGTGAGAGATGGAGGACAGAGAGCAGGGGCTGGGCTGGGTATGAGGAGCTGGGGAGGGGAGAGGAAGAAAGAAAGAAGTGGGGAGGAAATCAAGCAGTGGAGGAGAGGTGGGAATGAAGAGAACCTAGGAAGGGAAGAACTAGGACTGCTTTCTGGTCACAGACTTGTGCTGAAATCTGATGTTCACAACTTCCTACCACGGTGGCAAGTAACTTTCCTCTCTGAACTTCAGTTTGCCCATCTGTAAAATCAATTGAATAATACCTGCCTCACTGCTGCTCTTCATCAGGCAGCATATTTTCTTCTTATTGTCACTCATGATTCTTACCAGGAAACAGCTGGTATGAGGAGAAAGCCAGGCAGCTTCCTGGGGACTGTGCCTGGGCTAAGGAAGTAACTACAGTGGCCCTGAGGTCTCAGAGCCCTGCAGATGCTGTTTGGCTTTCCTGGGACTGCGTACAGAGTCAGAGGCTGACCATGGGAGACAGCAAAGATGTCTTGAACCAGCATCAAAGAACTCCCTTTTGGTCCTGAGCTTTGCAGCTTCACTAGCCCTGTTGGCTTTACTCAGAGACATTTGACAAAAGGGAAGGTAGTCCAGCCTCGGGGACTCCATCCCATGAGGGTCTACCTCCCTTAGCTGCACACCAAGACCCATCCATTTTCGGGCCTGACTCTGGTGAGCTGAAAGTATAGCTTTGCACAGACACCTCTGGCCAGCTGCACACCATATGCTGCCTGGCTTTTTGGCTGAGGGGGAACTTCTGATGCTCCAAGAGGGCAAGCAGGCAGAGGGCCTCACCAGGCCTAAACCTTCAGTCTCAGGAGCTTGATGTCAAGGTCAGTCTTGCTGTCAGGCTTCAGGTGACCCTTGCCTAACTTCCCCTGCTGCCCCTGGATCTGCACAGTGCTGAGGAAACTGCAGTCGGTGTTTGCCCCCTGTGCCTACCCCAACTCCTTCCGTAATTCATCCTCCTGCCCTGTCACGGGGGTTCAGCAAAAGATCTACTGCTGAGAGAATCGTGGCTGATGGAAAAGAATCCATCACAACCCTGGGGTGTGAGGAAGTGGAGAAATGAGACACAGTCTTCAGGTTGGGAGGGGTACCACCTCCTCTTGATTGGCAGGGCAGGAAATTGTGCCTTGGACCATGTAGAAGGCAAGCCAAGAGGGTGCCGGGGCTCTCCAGGGGCTGTGGGCCAAGAGACGGCAGTGGAAGTCCGTCTGGATGCAATCAAGCCTGCTATGACCTCATGGGGAGAAGAGGGAGCCCCAGAACAGAGGGGTCTGGGTCTCCATCTCTCTGGTGGGGGAGGGAGAGGAGCCACGTGGAAGAGTTGTTGGAGTGAGTGAGAAGTATGAAGATGGATGCATGAGAAGAGGAGAGCTAGAGGGGCAGCTGCAGGAAAGCTGCCATCTTCAACTGACTTGAACCCAAAGCTTTGGAAGAAGCAGGTTAGCTGCAATGCTGGGAAGAGCTCCCACTCCCCAAATCTATGACCTCCAGGGGCAGCTATTGCTTGGACAGGCGGGGGCAGCAGCATTGCCAAGGCCGCCCTGGTTGGGTTCTAGTTCCTGCTCATGAGGAGAGGTTGTAGGCCAATAGGTTGATTGGTACTTCCCAATGTGGGAAGCCCAAGTTCTTGAGGATGATCCCAGGGTGAATGTTCAAGACAAGAAGGATCAAGTGGAGTCTCTGAGGCAGTGCAGGAGACTGATGGCAGTCTGCAGTCCAGCTCCCATTAGGAGCTGGGGAAGGTACCCTAGCTCCATGGCCAGGAGAAGAAAAGGCAGGGAAACTCTGTCAGGGCCTCTGGTCTCAGAACCCTGTGTGCAGATAGCACCTGGCATCTGTGGGGACTCAGATGGGCCACAAAGTTCAGCTATCTTAAAAAGTTTTCTTAGCAGCCATTCAAGCATGAAATTGAGAAGGGAGATAGTGAGTGCCTCATTACTGGAGGCATGACATGAAGGCTGCATGGTTGCTTTGTGGAGATTCAAAGAGTAGACTGGGTGGTTCCTCAGCTCCATGAACTGGATATTTCACCTCTATGCAGTCCAAGGAACCAGCATTCACTCCTCAGAGCTCTTGAGTGACTGATGAGTTTGTATCTCGGAGATACCTAGCTTGCTGTGCTAAGCTTGTATGGGCATTTAAGTGTGCAACTGGCTCTGCTGTTCTTTCATCATCGATCTCACGGGCCTCAGGTCTCCTCACAATCTCAGCATCTCACCTTGCTGAGTATAGTAGACATCTTTAATGGTACATTTAAAAATTTCCACATGGTTCCTAACAGCTTCACATGGGGCTCTATTCATGAAGCAGTGATTGACTCCAACTTCATGGGCAATTGAAAGGATTTGCAAAGATAATTATGAACACTTTGCAATTTTGCCTTGCAATCTGATTTGAGACACTAAACCCAGTAAGGCATGACTGTACCAGGTGCTAAGTTATGTAGTGAGGTACAGGCCAACATCTTAGGAAGGATAGATAATGGAAGCTTAGACACAAAGGATCATTCTATGAAAATCTGAGGCTTCTATCCCTCCCTTCAAACAGGCCAAGACCCCTGTATGGCCCCTGTGCCTCAACCATAGATCCTGTTGGCCCTGTCTTCTAAAGACTTACAGAGCTGGACTACTTTTTAAACCATTTATCAATTTCACTTTGGTCCAGACCACCATCACCTCTTGTGGGCCAATGACATGAGCCTCCTTACTACTCCCTCTGTGTTCACTCTTGCCCCCTGTCATATCTATTCATCTTTTGATAGTCATTGGATTTCTGTTCAGATGAGACTTGGATTCTGTCACTCTTCTCAAAGCCCTCCAAAAGTCTCAGTGCTCTCAGTTCACAATTTATGTGGCCTTAGTGATCCAGCCCCTCTGCTCCATCCCTGCCTTACTTCCCACCACTTACTTCCTCGTGGCTCATGCTGTCATTAGTCAGCTGGCTGGGATCATTTTGTTCTACCCAGATAGAGGTCATGAGTAGGCAAGGAGAAACTTTTTTAAAAAATTTCTTTATTATTTTTATTATATGTATATGAGTGTTGTGCCTTCATGTAAGTAAGCGCACCTGTGTGGTGCAATGCCCCCAGAGGACAGAAGAGGCTGTTGGATCCCCTGGAACTAGAGTTATGGACAGCTGTTAGCTGCCATGTGGGTGCTGGGATTCAAACCCGGGTCTTCTGCAAGAATAACCAGTGTTCTTAACCACTGAGCCATCGCTCCAGCCCAGAGAAACTCTTCAAATGCTGGTCTTTGGCAGCTTTGCTTCTCCTTGGTGTCTTTTTAAATATTTTATTTATTATTATTTATTTTTTTTTGGAGCTGAGTGTTGTGCCTTCATGTATGTAAGTGCACCCGTGTTGCACGATGCCTACAGAGGTCAGAAGAGGGTGTTGGATCCCCTGGAACTGGAGTTATGGACAGTTGTTAGCTGCCATGTGGGTGCTGGGAATTGAACCCTGGTCCTCTGCAAGAGCAGTCAGTGCTCTTAACAACTGAGCCATTTCTCCAGCCCTCTCCTCAGTGTTTGATAGCAGTGAGTGGTGGCACCAAGCAGGTGGGACCTGAAACAGGTGGCACTCTGTTACAGGCCTCCTGCAGCCTTGGGTATCAGAACTGCTAGTTCTACGTGTGTTACAGCTCTGTGTATGCTTACTAAGTCAAGATTCCTTGGTTCTTGATAGCAGGTAGTGCTACATCTCCAGTTTGGGCCTAGGGAGTAAGGATTCCTTAGCCAGTAACACTGGCAAGTGTTACAGTTCTTGGTCCAAGGACTGAGATCCTTGGGCCTGAGGACTTGTCAGCTCTCTAGAACTCTTTTGGTGACCAGGGCCTTCAGTTTCTCTTTTGTGCCCCTTTATAGTCTTGTATCCTTCTTCAGGCTCAGCTCTCTACCCGCTCTGTCTCTCTATTTCTCCTGTTCTCCCTCTTCATACCCTGGTTACTCTTGAACTAATCAACTGCTGCTTCTTCAGCTGTCTAGAGATGACTGCCTTGCCACATTCGCAGTTCAGTCTGTGATCTACTCAGCTGTTGCTACTGCCCCTCTGCTGTTGTCATCATTCTGCTGTCTCTGCTGCTATTTATTGTGCCTACTGTTGTAACAGTAGGAAATACAGCACAGAAGAGTGTCTCTTAGCTGATGCACTGAGCCCAAGTGGCCTGCATATGGCCAGGGAGTGGGGGTTTGTACCGATCGCAGCAAACCTTCAGTGCAAGTGAAGGTTCGTGAAGGTTTGTACTTGTGTCAATTGCAGCTCAGCTTGCGCACATGGAGGTTTGTACCAATCATAGTACACCTTTGTAGCACTAGTCAGAGCAATTCTTCTGCTAGGCCACCTAGGGGGAAGTGGCCTAGGTGTAAATGGTTGCAGGGTCATCTAGAGTTCATTGAAGATTGTCATGGCAAAAAGTCTGGAATGGAGTTTCAAACATCCCTGGCTGGAGCTGTGCTTTCGGGAGGTATGGCAATCAGCTGTAATCCTTTTGTAGTTTTCTCAAGGTGTCTGTGGATTGTTCAAAATGACCTGTACTGGCATAAGGATAGTAGAACTGGATGTTTGACTGACAGTCAATTTGCTCAAGGCAATAAGAGAGAGTCCAACAGCTGCTAATTATGAATCCAATCGCCCCAACGTATTTGCTTATTTACAGAAAAATGAACATCAGAAGTACTTTCAAGTGGAGTGTGGTGACTCATGCCTATAATGCCAGCACTTGGGAGGCTAAGACAGGAAGATTGCTGTGAGCTTAAGGCCAGCCTGTACTACATAAGGAGAGCCTGCTCAAATTCCTACCTGCTCCCCAAGGGGCACTCACATTACGGACTTAAATATCTTTTAAAAAGGATTTATTATTTACTTTTATTTATGTGCATATGTTTGTTCCTGCTTCTCTATACGTGCACTACGTGCATGCAGGTGCTCACAGAGGCCAGAAGAGGGCGCTGGGTCCCCTGGAACTGGAGCTACAGTTGGTTGTGAACCACCTGACACAGGTATTGGGAACTGAAGTCACATCATCTGAAAGAACAAGTGCTCTTAACCTCTGAGCCATATCGTCAGCCCTGACTTAAAGATCTTATTAACACCAATAGTGATATTAACAGATTGTAACAGTGCTCAACACCTGTGTGGTGCCACAGGAAGAAGAGCAGCCCGCTCATCTGCCTCAGTTCTATGCTATCTGGTCTTTCCTCAGCACCACCAAGCACTCTCGTGCCTCTGTGCTTTTGCAGTAGTTTGTCTCTCTCCTGGGCAGCCTCTCTCCATGGAATCCAACATAAACTCTACTGTTCCTTCCTTCTGTCTCCGACCCAAGGCTGCCCTGTCAGAAAGGCCTTTTCCCTGTTCACATATAAAAAATACTACCAGCTCATCCCAACTGCATTCCCTACCTTCCTTGCTTGGCTCTTCTTTGTATCACTTCTCATCATGTGACATATTTATTCTTGTGTGGCTTTTATCTCATTCTAGAAAAGCAAGTGGGTTCTTCTATTCTTTGATGTATCCTCAGCACCTAGAACAGCTCCTGGCATGTAGAAGAAGCTCAATAAATATTAAATGAATGTGTGGTTTAGAACATACCCCCGTGAGTCCACAGAACCAGCATTGAGAATTAACTGCCTCTGCCTGAGCTATTTGGGCTTCTTTTTCCCTGATGTAACTAACTCTGTTCTGTTGATTCTGAGCTTACTTGAATTCCGCTCAGGGAGGCTTAACTGGTACCCTGGCTTTGTCCTCCTGATGCCTACTTCTGGCCTACCCAATACTTCCTGACAGCTGCTGTGAGCCCTCTGGCCTAGCATTATTACTTCTGACAGCCAAGACTGTGGCCAGGTACCTCCTGCCCTGAACTTGATGGGGTAGCGCAGGCTTCTTCTGCATAGTGCCACAAACCATGCCATACCACTCAAAGGCACTCACTGACTTGCTGGCAAGTAAGCCAGGTGTTACAAGAGGAGGGTTGGGGAGAATTTAGAACTTGTGCTTTCTGAGCCTCCTCAGCTATAGGCAAGGATAGAAAGCTGAGCTCTGGAAGAAAGTGTCTCCTTTCTCCCTGGACAGGTCCTGGGTAGAAAAGGATAAAGACTAGAGACAGACTCTAGAGCTGCAGAGAAAGTCTCTAGGGGCACAAACACTCCAAAGCTTTGTCAGTGAAAGGGCCAGGGGTGGGATCAAGCTGGGTAGTTGAGAGTCTGGGGCTTAGGGACTCTGTTCTAGAAGACCGAGCTATGTGCACAGTCTGTAATCTGGCACAAAGCCAAGGGCCAGCCACATGGAGCAGACCACCTTGAGCAGCCAAGGATTACCTGTGGCTCACATTGGGTTGAAAGGGGAACTGAGCAGATACCCAATAAGAAGCAGAGAGAGAACTTAAACCTGAAGAGTGCTAGCCAGTTGCACATGACACAACCCCACGAAACAGACATGATTATTCTCATTTTATAAATGGAAAAATGGAAACTCACATTTGAAATGACATGTCCAATGTCACAGTTAGGAAATAGCAGCACCAAAATTGTTTTTGATGCCTGGTCCACGGTTCTTTCTATAAAATAAGTGTTGAGTGCCTAGTATATAGTCTACACATGGCACTTATTGTCCAATTTGACAGCCCTCCATGGCAGGTGATACTGTCACTGTTTTATAGCATAGGGAATAGACTCAGAGGTAGTTAAGTGATTTTCCCAGGTAGTGAGAAACTGAAGAGGTTTTTGTTGTTGTTGTTGTTGTTGTTGTTGTTTTTTAAGACAGGGTCCTGTTATGTAGTTCAAGTTGCTAGCCTTGACATAGAAACTCTCCCGCCTCGGCCTCCTGAATACTGGGATTACAGGTGTGCACCACCACATTTGGCTTGTTTGAGGCTTAGCTTTAAAGCAACTTCTCTCACATCCCAGAGTCCATCGACCTTCATCATATCCTCTCCATCCTAGTTCGCTTTCTGTTACTGTGATAAACCCCATGACTACAAGCAATTTGGGAAGTAAAAGGTTTATTTCACCTTACATTCTTAGGTAAAAGTGTATCACTGAGGGAACTCAAGGCAGGAACCCAGAGGCAGGAACTGAAGCACAGACCACAGAAAATGCTGCATACTGGCTTGCTTCCCCTGGCTTACTCGGCTACTTTTCTTATGTATCCCAGGCCCACCTGCTCAGGGGTGGCACTGCCTACAGTGGGCTGGGCCCTCTTACATCATTTAACAATTAAGAAAATGCCTCATAGACATGCCCACAGGTCAGTCTGATGCACGAAATTTCTCAATTGAAGACTTTCTTCCCAGATGACTCTAGTTTGTGTCAAATCAACAAAAACTAACCAGCACACTCTCTAATAAATGTTTTGTTGAAAGAAAGGAATGAGAGAGAGAGAAAGAAAGAAAGAAAGAAAAATAAAGAGAAAAATAAAGAGTAGTGACATATACCTATACTCCATTCAGGAGGCTGAGACAGGGAGACCACAAGTCTCCTCTAAGCTCCGTCAGGCTGTGTAGGGTGATAGATCAGGTAAAATCTGCTGCTGGGTGGACTTCAGGAATCCATGCTGAGAAAGGCCTCATGCTTGCTTTAATGCTTTGGTATTGCTGTCTTGAAAGTCTTCATTCAATCTTAGCCAAAAGGCCAAAAAGCAACACTGTCTTGAAATTCTTAATAACTTTTAAACAGAACAGGAGTCCTGCATTTTAATTTTGTACCAAACCCTAAAAATTACATAGCCAGTTCTACTCCTGACAGGCTCATAGGCCTCCTGGGCCTGCCCACATCCTCTACTTGGGCCTTAGTGTATGGTAAGTCTTCAGTGACTGGTGGTGAGGGAAAGGTGTCCTGGCAGTTGCAGGAGGAATTATGGCTTCACATCAGCACACAGGCTCCCCAAGCGCAGGATTTTTGTCTTTTCTCTGTGTCCATAGCACCAAGGATAGGGTCTAACACTTAGTAGCACTTAATAAACAACAGCTCGAATATAGTGGCACATGCCTCTAGTCCCAGCACTTGGGAGATGGAGACAGGAGGATTATGAATTCCACAGCAACCTGGTATACATAGTGAGAGACTGTCACAAAAAAGGGGGAGAACAGCTAAATGGTCAAGGCTCTGGACAGTTTGGCTTGAATATACTACAGGTCTGCCCCTTACACAACTCAGTCAAACGGAAGAAGTCCTTGTTCCCAAGTACATCCTATGCTACCCACAACTTCTAATATCATGTCTTCAAATCTTAGGATCCAGAATAAAATGCTATTTTCTCTATGAAGACTCTCTTTATTCTATACTGGCTATGCCCTCTCCCTGTCATTCCTTGGCATATAAGCATAAAATTAGTACATTTTTGGATTATTATTGTATCATAATGTTTGCATTTAAAGATTATTGCTTGAGTTGCTGACTTGAACCTTATGAAAATTGTTAAATGAATTTTGGCTTGGGATGAAGGTAGAATTTTCAACAATTTCTGAAATGGCCCTAAACATACTTCTGACATTTTGTACTATGTAGTTACATGAAGCAACGTTCTCAGCATTAACAATTATAAAATCAAAATATTGATCCACTCTGAAAAATGCTGAAGATGCTCTGCATCCTGTGGTATCAAATATTGAGCCACGATTTCATTCTTTATATAAATAACCACAGGTATCTAATTGCAGATTTGCTTTCATCTTTAATAAATTATACAATTATGTTTGTAACAAAATTGTATTAAAATACATCTCTTTGGGATTTATCAGTAAATTATTGACTTGTATACTTATATATATTTAGATACCCAAGGTCACATAAAATTCTCTGGTGTAAAGGGATTGGTTGCCTGTGGGAAAAGTTTTAAGAAGTCTTGCACTAGTCGTTTGTCCAGGCTGGGCTTGACTAGAAACAAAAATCTCATGACATCTGGAAGGCGGAAATGTCAAAGCAGCCGCAGTGGCAGCAGCATAGAGCCTGCAGGCTACAGAGAGGCTGTGTGGACTCTCACTTGCTGCTCTCATCAGCATGAGCAAGCAGCCCATCCCACTGCCAGTATAGCTCCTTAGATATTCTTGTGCTTCCACAAGTCCTGAACCAGGAATACAAGCAGCATGGTGGGGCGGGCTGCCAGTGTCTGGTCCAGGCTGAGGGCCATAAGAGGCAGATGAGGGATCCTGTTTGTCCCCACTCTCCCTCTTCAAGCCCAGATTTTCTTCCTGGCTGCCAAGCCTGCTCACTTACAGCCATTTCAGTAACAGCAATTAGATGGGAAGGGGCCAGGCATTATCTTCTGTCGGCTTCTTCAGCAGTAGCCAACGTGGTTGATGTCTGAATCCTCACAATTCCTTATTCTATGTCACTCACTCCTGGAAGTTCACACAATAGACTCATGGCATAATAAATGTTATTTCCTAGTATTATTACATTGGGGGTTTCATAGGGGACAGCTGAGAAACTCCGAGGTCCTTCCCTGGTGTTTGCTGAATGGAAGGGAATTGAATGAAGGCTTGCACAGTTGGCTAGTCCTGCTCACAACCCATTATGAGCTAAGTTCTGCAGAAGGCAGGACAGATCTAAATCCTGCAGAAGGCGGGACAAATGTGCAGATGGAATTGAGTGATTCATGCTCTGCAGGCCAAGGGGATATAGCACACTACTAAATGAACTGCAAGAGCTGATACCAATGCCAACAGTGCAGTCTTAGTGAGCTCACCGCATGTGTTCCCCCATTTCATCCTCAGTCTAACTTCTGAGGCAGGTGGGACATGGATGGCATCCTTAGAAAAAAAGTAGGCTGTTTAGGTTCACGTACAATGAAATTCCAATGGATGAGGTTCTAGAGCCAATATGGAGCTCTAACGGCTGTTCCTACTGGGTGTCTCATTTCCCAGAAGAGCCCCCAAAGGTACAAAGGGCAGTTAAGAGCCACAAGCAAACTTCAGGGCTTCCAAGTGTTGAGAGAGCTCAGAGGCTGATGAGAAAGCACCGAGGGCAACGAGACAAGGCTAAAGGAGTCTTCATGGTATGATCATAAGGCCTATGCTTGGACTTAAGAGGCAAGGGGGACCACCCCAGGTTCCTCAGACTAGAAATCTATGCTTTGTCCTTGACCGCCCCTCTCTTTCATCCTCTCCACTCCATCTGGCAGGAAGTTCTCTACATGTTTAATTTATCATGTCTTTGTTCACCCTCCCTTGAAAGATGGAAAGATAGCTTCCACTTCTCCTGGCACTGGGAGACTTCAGACCTACCCCAGAACTTGGCCTGTTCTCTTGCTGCAGTCTTACTTATCCAAAAATGTACTGACTTGCAGAGTCATCTTTTTTTAAGTCCCCACCATCTATTAGGATTCCATGGAATCAAATAAATTCCAATGGAACCTCATCCATTGGAATTTCATTAAGACAGAACCATATGCAGTGAGAGACTAAAAATCACTTATGGCCTATAAAATGGGCATTTTAAATTTGTATATATTTATTTATATTTTATGTGTGTTAAGTGCTTTGTCTGCATGTATGTAGGTGCACCATGCAATGCCCATAGAGGTGGGAAGAGGACATTGGATCCCCCTGGAACTCAAGTTACAGATGGGTGCTTGAGGCCTTGTGGGTGCTGGGAACCAAACCTGGGTCCTCTGCAAGAGCAGCCAGTGCTCTTAAGTGCTGAACCATCTCTCCAGACCTCGTTTCAGGGGTTTTTTTTTTTGAGACAGGGTTTCTTGTATCCCAAACTGGCTTCAAACTTGTTGTGTAGCTGAGGAAGACTTCAAACTTCTGATTCTCCCACTTCTACCTTCTGAGTGCTAAGATTACAGGCCTGTGCCACCATACTGGGTTTATGTGGTGCTGGGGAAAGAACCCAGGGCTTTGTGTGTGCTAGGAGAGCACTCTACCAACTAAGTACCATCTTCAGCCCTTCCAGTTATTCCAGTATTAGTAACACTAACTGAGTTCTGAAGCCCATGTACTGTGTTGGGCCCTGACACATGCCTCCAAACATAGCATCATCCCAAGTTTCCCACTCTCTTACCTCTGTAGTCTGTCTATCTTTTTGGGTCTTTGTCTTTTATTTTGTGGTGCTGGCTGTGGATGAAATCCAGAACCTTGTACATGCTAGGCAAATACACTCCCACGGAGCTATGCCACAGCCCCTTTGCCTGTCTTACTCTGTCTACTTCATAGTTTCTCTATACCTTGGTTTTACTCTCTCTACTGTGCATTCGGTCTGTTTCCCTCCCAGTGTTCATGCCTCTTCTTTTTTGGTCTCCTTCCTGGATTCTCTCTCTATACCTGTCTCTATGTCCCGCTGTCTTTTTTATATGTATCTCAGTTTCTCTCCCTTTCGCTATTGTTCTCATCTTCATTGTATCTGTATTTCCCCTTCTCCCTGTCTTTATCTCTGTGTGTCTGCCTTATTTCTAGACCTGTTTCTTGGACTCCTGAGATGTTAGTGTTGTATGCCCATTCGAGACTGAGCTCCAGGGCTCCCCTGTCATGAATCTGGAAGGACAGGACCTACTGGATTACTGGATCAGGCTGAGGAGGGAGGTGGGGCTGAGCCCATCCTTGAGCTCAGGACATCCTCACAAAGGCAGCTTCAGTAGCTTGCAGCCCGCCCTAGGGCTGCAGCATCAATCTGCCTGTAGCCAACAAAGCAATTGGCGCAGATGGCAATAGCCCAGATGTAAAACCCAGCTGTTCAAATTAGTCCAAGGCCTGTAAGAAATTAGACTGGATCTAAAAGAGATCAGGCTATGGAAAAAGAAAAATGTTAGTTAAAAGAAAAAATTCCTGCTCCCACCTCTGGGTCATAGATCACAGAAGAGAATCCTCAAACCAGGAGGGACTTCAAGGGGCCATCTGGCTTGGCCGCATCTTAGAACAGGTCAGGCCCCGACCAGTCAAGACAATGGCTATCTTTCGATTTTTTTAAAGAATGTAGGCCAGAGATTTTTAAGTGTTTTCTCCAGTCCCTTGATCTTGAAATGAACCCTGCACTGTGAAAAGTTTGAGGCCAAATCCAGATCACTGGAGTCATTCATCCTAGGACCCGAATCTGCACTTTAACTTCAAATCTGTCCCCATCCTCAAAAGTCTCCAACTTCTTAGCACCCGGCAAATCATTTATGCAAAATGGTCAAAGCTTGACATCTTCTTGGTTTCTCTTATCCCCTGTCCAAGAATCTTGAAGGTTCCAACTCTCAACTGCAGCCACACTTAGCACTCTGGTCCAATTCCCTATCATGTCTAGCTGGAAGATTGTCTGTCTCCCCATGAGTCCCCATGCCTTCACCTGTGTACACGTCACTCAGTTCTCCAAAGCAGATGGAGACTGAAAACCCTTCTTTGGGTTCTCATCATACCAAACCCTATGTTTTCCCTGAGGCTGATGGAAAATGTCTGTGATCTCATTGCATCTCCCCTCCATCCTGTCCTACTGCTCTCTGGCCACATTGTCTCCTTGCTGTTCCCTGAACACACCAAGCTTATTTTCTCCTCAGGGGATACCACCTCACTCTTCCTTCTGCTTAATGACTTTTTTCTCCCAAGCCTTCAGATGACACTCCCTTTACCTCATTCCAGTCGCTGTAGAAAGGTTATCTTCTCGAAGAGGCCTGCTGTGACCGACCTGGTTAAAGTAGCTCCTGCCTTACTTCTACCCCACAGCACTCTAGTCCATATCCCACTTTTATTTTTCTTCACAGCATGCGTAAGTGCTTGGAATTAGAATTTATATTTATTTGATGACTGGCTGCCTCTGTTGGTTTCCCCAGTGGTAAAATGCATGAATGAATTCCTGTTGCTTATAGACTGTGTCATTTGGGGGCAAGTTACTTAACTCTTTTGACTTTTAGATTCTTTATCTCTAAGACGGGAAGAATTACATTTACCTTGTAAAGTGCTTTGAAGAAGAAACTAGATAGTGGATCTAGTGATCATAGTGTCTGGCATTATAAAATACTGGTTATTAAAACAGCTAATGGAGTTTCCAGCTAATTTTTCTGGTTCTGTCTCCAGTGGAAGCAGAGAACGGTGATTTACTCTGTCCAGGTTGAATAACCCCAGTCCTATTCATTTTGAGACGTTAGATATAGGGGTACAAGGATGCAAGGGCATTGAAATGACAGGTTTTTTGAAGCCATCCAGGCAGGAGTAAGTCACAAAGACTTTAAATCAACTCTTTTAAACATTATAAAAGCAGAACAGGATGTGGTGGCACATACCTTTAATCTCACCATTCAGGAGGCAGAGGCAGGTGGAGCTCTTTGGGTTCAAGGTCAGCCTGGTCTACATAGCATGTTCCAGGCCAGCCAGGGCTACATGGTGAGTCCCTGTCTCAATAGAAAAGAAGACAAACAAAAGCAAATGCTAAAAAGGCTAAGACCGTGGACAAACAACGAACAGAAACCAGGAAAACAACGTGTGAATAAAATGAAAATATTAAGAGCTAGAAATTATACAAAATAATTAAATAGAAATTTTGGAACATAAGATTGTAAAATTGAAGTGAGTATGAGTCACAGATACTTTTTTTCTCTACTGAGGGACCACAAGACAGGTGGCCAGGGTCAGAATTTGAGGTGCAAATCTCATGAGATTCCTAGAAGAGATATTTCATCCTCATTAAGAGCATAGAATTTAAAGTCACACCGACCTGGGGTCGAATCTCAGTCTTATTGTGTGACTTTGGGCAAGAGACTGCCCTTTCTGGGCCTGGCACGGGTAGGAATAGTAATCTGCCAAAGGACAAAATGAAAAGCACATGCAAAGCATTTATGCCAGTGCCTGGCCTGTGGTCAGGGCTCTTTAAAGGGTAGCTATTATTACAAATATTATCATGATCTCATCTATCCCTGTCTCTAGTCAGCTCTGCATTCCAACCATTCTCCAGATTGATGGCTCACTCTTTGAGTCATCCTGTCCTTCTGCTAGGAAAACTACCTCAGCTTCAGACTACCTCCAGCACATGGATATTTTACTGTGCATGAAACAAGAAGGTAGCAGCTTTGCCTATGGCCAAGGAGATCCAGACTGGAGACACGGCTTCCACTGCTTGGTTCTTATGGGGAAGATTAAAAGAGCCATATGATATCAGCATAGTAGCAAAATAGGCATCTCCAAATACCCATCCTTCCACAGAAACATTGAAAAATACAGAAAATGCAAGCATCAACTTTTTCAGAACTCTGGCAAGCAGGTAAAATTATACAACACTAATCCAAATGCTGAATGAAGAAAAGGACTACCTTAAAATATTCCTGGCATTCAAGGGACTCTCTGTTAAAACACTGGTTGAACACAAGATAAAGGAACTGAGACTTCAGTGAACACACATGACAAAAAAAAATCTTAACAAAAATAAAATGCACAAGCCACTAAACAAATGGATGACTGCAGCCTTTAAACAACCAAGAGCAAAAGTTAGGAAGAAAAGAGAGTGTGGATTTCAGAGTGGAAACATTAGAATATTTAAATGTTTAGACTGCAACAAAAATCTAAATCCACACAAAGAAGCTAGAAAGTATGGTTCATTCAAAAGAAAAATAGAAAACTTAGGCATTGAACTTACCAGCAAATACTTTAATTCAACACCATTAAATATACTCAAAGAAAGAGAGGAAATTAAAATATATAAACAAAATCAGAATATCAATAGAACATAGAAATTGCAAAAAGAAGCAAAATAGAGATTTAGCTAAACAGGACAATAATTGAAATAAAGCATTCACTAGAGGGGTTACAGCAACAGATTTGAGCAGAAGAAAGAACTGGTGGACTTCAATAAATGACTTAATCCAATTGAGGGGGCAGGAATTTAAAAATGAAGAAAAGTGAATAAAGCTTGTGAGATCTGTACAATACTATCAAACATCAAAGTATATTTTATGGGGGCTTCCACATGAGGTGAGGGCTAGAGACTGGAAGAAAGAATATCTGAAGAATTAGTGGCTAGAAATGTTTCAGACTTGATAATAGACTCAAGTCCACTGATCCATCTCTCCAGTCCCATGTTAAATATCCTTTAAATGTTTAACAGAATTTATCAGTGAAGAAACTGCCTAACTGTACCTTTCTTATTTATCCAGAGTTAACAGTTTTTTTTCTAAGTCTGGACCTTTTCTAGTTATTGAGGTTTTCTCGCTTTATCTTTCCCAGTCAGTGTTGGTAAACTGTGTCTCTAGGAATAGGTTCATTTTATTGGTTTGTTGCTGTACATTTGTTTGCAATTCTATTTTTGCAAATGCCATTCCCACTGATTTCTGATCTTTGTGGTTTCTGAATGAGAAGTCAATTAGTAATTTTCTTGAGATCACCTGTATACTATGAGTTGTTTCTCTCTTGTTGTGTTCAAGATCCTGCTTCTCTTTTATACTTTGGATCTCTTGAACTACTTAGATATGTGGACTAGAGAGCAAAAAACAGGGATGTTCAAGTATCTCTGCAATAGAATGAGTCCTTTGGGCATATGCCAGGGAGTGGTATAACTGGGTCATATGGTAGGTTCAGGGAGGAGGCGCATGACCACATGGAAATAGAGTCTTACAGGCTCTTGGGACTCTGCTCATATGAACCTACAGCAATGGTGTCAGCATGTACCAGACCCATGCAATCTCAATCAGACAAAAACCTAGCACAGAACTGGGGAAATGGACAGCAGACCCCCAACCTTAGCTGAATAAATATTGGCAACTGATTACTGCTGAGTGAGGAAGAGCTGATCTTCCTAAAGTGAGAGACTCTAGATAGGCTGACTAGACCTCAGTAGATGACCTTGTACTGAGGGACATCTGGGGACACTAACTTGACACAATAGGCCTTAAGACAAATGACAGAATGTGTAAATTCCAGTGGGAGGGGGCTATGGGAGGGTGCCAGTGAGGAAGGGGATATGGGATATAAAGATGATTAGGATTAATTGATATGTTCTGTATGAAGTACACAAAAATTCAATAAAAATAGTTTTCCTAAATAATGTGTTTAACTTCTTTTATATATTTCTATGAAAAGGCAAATCTAGTTTGTTGCTATTTTTTGTTAACCTCATTCCTCACTTCCAGAAGGGACAATCACTGAGCCAGAAGTAACGGAGTCCACACAGAGCCCAGACACTTCCACCTAGCTGTTTGTACAGATGGGTGAAACTTGGGATTTTCCAGATGCTAAATCTATGCTCTGTATCAGACCCCACTGAATCACAGTCTAGATTTCAACGAGCCTTTTCATAATAGCCCTGGAGCTTAGAGGAAATAAACCAACATGTTCAAGGAAAGTTACTGACCCAGATGCTCCCAGCAAATTAGGCAAATGGGAGCATTGCTAGACAAGGAAAGGGAAGAGAAAGAGTGGCCAAATTAGGAAGATGCAGTTTGAAGTCAATCCAAAGTTGCTCAGGAGAATGAGCTTTACCAGACTATTCCTTATCCCTTACAAATATAGATGGGTGGTAGTTCCCAAACACTGACTTCTTAAATTATTGAAAATAACTGAGATACAGGACATCAGCACTCCTGACACCTCCATCAGTACTTTTGATAACAACCCACATATTTTGGTGCACTCCTCACTTCTGTTTGACTGTGTAGAAAATGGTGCAAGGGTTAGACAGGGGGAGAGAGAGAGGAGAGATAAATAATACCTAGCTAGTGTAAAAGACAAGAGGAAATCATATTAGCCCAACAACCTAATGACAAATTGCACATACAATGTCTCTAAATAAGTCCATATGTGTAGCTAAAGGCTGCATAACAAGAAACAGTGTCAGACAGGAGATACCTTCCTTTGAGTTCTTGGCCAGGGTGATCCAAGAGACTTCCGAAATTACACAGGCTATTGCCATAGCCCTTGATTGCCTCCCAGAACTTGAAGGTAAGATCTTACTGCGGAAGACAGAACATACTTCAGACATAGGATTTGGATCAATTGGAGCTGGAACTGATCTGGAAGTCACTTCCCCTGAAGGCTAACTATCATAGCTTTGGAAAACACTATGCAAGGTGCTGAGGACCATCAATCGATGGTCCAACACCATCTTCAAGACCAAATAACCACATCAATGATCTGTATAGCATATGACATTGGTGCAATCAACAGCTACCTAATTGGACTAAAAGCCTACTCAATGGGAGGAAACTCATGTGTGGTACTGTAAACATAGCCAAAAACACATGGCAGGAGAGGTCATACATTTTAGAGAAAACCCCAAAACTATCACAACCAAGACCAATATGATTTCTTACTATGTGAAAATATGTATCCTTATATTTATAAACAAATATCCCCATCACCACTCATCAAAGAAGCTTTTTTTTGCATCAGAACGAGACTATTACAGAGTACCGCAACTGGTCACACACAGACATTGTCTGTGAATTGGCCAAGTCTAAGTGACAAATCTACAATGCAACCTCTACACCTAAGACTCATAGAACATAGAACAAAGGGTAAAGAAGACAATAATGAAACATCTCAATTTTCACTAATGAAGCTTCCTCATGCAGCAGAGGGCCAGGAACACAAAAGGTCACAAATGGCCAAAGTGTAGAGATTAAGAGTCTTCAGAATGCTGGTCCTTGGACAGGACTCTTATAATAAACTGCACCCACCCAGGGCTCAAGGACAATTGTGAAAAAGTGGGCAGAAAGATTGTAAGAGCCAGGGAGGAGGTGCATGACCATATGGAAACAGAGTTCTACAAACTCCTGAGCCCCTGCTCATATGAATCTACAGCATGCACAGGACCCACACAAACTCAAATAGACAAAAACCCAGCATAGAACTGGGGAAATGGACAGCTGACCCCAATCTTAGCTGAAGAAATAGTGGCACTGATTACTGCTGGGTGAGGACGAGCTGATCTTCCTAAAGTGAGAGACTCTTAATTAGAGTCAGCCCATCTAGGCTGACTAGATGGAAGTAGATGAACTTGCACTGAGGGACATCTGGTGACACTAACTTGACACAGTAGGCCTTCCAGTGTGTGTGGGGGGCGCTATGGGAGGGTGCCAGTGGGGAAGAGGGTATAAAGATGGTTAAGATTGAGATGTTCTGTATGAAGTACACAAAAATTCAAGAAAAAAATAAACATTGCTGAAAAACATTAAAGAAGACCTAAATATCCTAGGTCTGTGGTTGGAATATCCTATGTTCATGAATACAAAGACAATATTGTTGAGATGTTAACAGGCCAATCAATTAATAAACAATAGATATTTATTTCTAAGAATTCTAGAGCCTGGGAAGTCCAAGAACATGGTACCAACAGATTCAGTGTCTGGTGAGGAATGCTGTCTACTTCCAATCCAGTGCCTTATTGCTGCATTCTCTGTAGGCCATGTGTGCTGTGTGGTAGAGGGTATGTGTGGAGTGTGGTAGAAGGGATGGCAGGGGAGAAATCATTTATCCATCAGATAGATAATCTCATAGCCTAATTACTTCCTAAAGGCCTCATTCCTTAATGTTGTGTTGGGGTTTAAGTTTCAGTGTGAAAAGTTTGGAGGAGACATAAATGTTCAAACAATAGTGCTACCCAAAACAATCCATAGATTCAATGCAATCTTATAAAATTCCTGTTTTTCTTAAAAGAAATTGTTTTTTAAAATATTTTATTTATTATTTTTATTTTATGTGTATGTATGTAAGTGCACCCATGTCATGCAATGTCTGTGGTGGTCAGAAGAGGATGTCGGATCCCCTGGAACTGCAGTTACGGACAGTTGTTAGTTGCCATGTGGGTGCTGGGAATTGAACCCAGGTCCTCTGCAAGAGTAGCCAATGCTCTTAAACGCTGAGCCATCTCTCCAGCCCCAGATTTTTTTTTTTCAAAAATAAGAAAAACAATCCTCAAATTATATGGAGTTGTAAGGAATCCCAAATAACCAAAAGCTTCTTGAAAAAGAAAAACAAAGTTGGAGGATTCATATATCCAAGGTCAAAACTTACCACAAAGCTACAATAATCTTTGGACTGAGGATGCAGCATCCTAGACTGGGTAAGGGTTCTAGGCCTCTAGCCATCATCCCCCACCCTGTCACATATCCAGGGTGATTCTCTTGCTTACAGTGGCCTGTCAATATTTTTCACTTCTTTGCTCTTTCTAGGCCAACTCTGGCAGCAACCTTATTTATCTATAGCTGGGGATATCTAGTGCTCCATGCTTTTATGAGAAAAGAATGACATAGTCGGTCACAGGGCAATTCAGAGAGGCAGGCTGGATCAAGGATTGGCCAAGGAATAGATATGGGCAAGGATCAGTGTTATGTTTCTTCTGCATCTCAAAGAATATAGTCATGGACTAAGGAGAATGCCATGGTCAAAAGAACTCTTGGAGATCAAAGTCCACACAACCTCATTTTTACAGATTGGGAGATGGATGTCTCAGAGATTGGAATGGAAGTAGCTGGAGTCAGGTAGCAGTTGAACTCACTGGATCATAGGCCAACTGGGATGGAATGCAGCCCCACTGTACCCCAGCTGTTGTAAAGCATGGTCTTCTGAACACAACAGCTACTATCTTTGTCAGATCAGCTGTGCCTGCTTGCAAGAGTCCATCACCATTGGGCTTGGTGACTACTGACATTCCCTCATAGAAGAAGGGCAAGCTGTTGGATCCTCACTTGAGATTCTAGTAGCTCCTCTTAGCCATCTGTATTCAATTCTGACCTAATTTCGTATGACCTCAGGGTCTGAGGCGGTGCTAGGGTACATGGGCTCGGGGAGGTTAATTGAAGAGGGCCTCTATTTATGCTGCTATGGAAAAGTCATCCTCCATGCTGGGTGAAGACTCTCCAATGAGACTGCTTTTGGGATGCCCATCCTCCTTTCAGTAAGCCCTCACTCATGATGTGTAAGTAAGCCTAATAAGCTCATTGGTTCACCACAGTGAACTTTGCTGGAATCGTGCTTTTGTTTGTCATTGGGACCCTGTGAAAGAGAGTAGACATTGTTTATGTGTCTCCAATGAAAGAATACTTACAATACTCAGTCTTCTCTTCAAATTCCTAGTCTAATGCAGATGTGTTCTCAACACCGTCCTTAAAGGCAGCTGGTCAGGCTGTGGCTAACTACCTTCACAAGGTGTTCCTTCCCCTAGGAAGCAGACCTGTATTTCTGTCATTCAAAAGACAAGAAGGCTGGTTGGAAACGGCCAGTCCCTTCCTGTTCAGTAGACCTTGAGTGACCATGGCAAAGCCTATCCCATGGTATCTACACAGGGAGACCTGGGGAAGTCTAGCCTCCCATCAGCCCTTATGCAAACTCTCTCCCTTCTCTTAGAGCCTGTTCATTTTGCCTGTGGCTGTGGATTTGTTCCGGTAAAGCAAAGGCTCTCCATTTCTAGGAGCTGACTCAATAAACACTTTCCAAGCATCACCACCTTCTAAATGCAACTGAATGTCTTTTATTCCAATTCCTCATTTGGGCAGAGACCAGAAATGGAAAACTTTCAGAGTCCTTTGGGGTATTTGAACATCTTGCATCTAGGGTGGCCTAAATTCAATCCTAACTCATAGCCTCACACTCAAGCTGGTGACAAAAGGTGTTTCAGAGACTCTGAGTCTCTGGAAATTGTCAGCCCCTCCAGAACCACATTTACTTGGGGAAGGCCTTGCCCTACTCCCCTCCTGGTCTATCTTAGGTCCTATTTTCCTGCTCCCTCTCCTTCCCTATTGATGCCTCAATAACAATCACCACTGTCTATTGTAAACGCTTCTACCATTTTACAAGTGGCAAAACCAAGGTCCCTGCAGGGACTCTATTGCTGCAGATGAGTGAGTCCAGCACTTCTCACTCCCAGAGAGCCTGAAAGCATGCTGCCATTACTTCTTCCCACTCTCCCCTGCGTTTGGGGTCTGCCCCTCCAGAGCTTTGGCCTCAGCCCACTCCTCCTGCCTTGTATCCATTTTCTCTCCTCCATCTCCCTTCTCTACTCGTGGAACTTGCTTATAAATCCTGAAAAACCCAAACCCCCATAAATTCTCAATTCATTCTGCAGATATTTCCTGTGTTGGGGTTTTCGGCAGCATCTGCTGGTTTGAAGTTCCCTCTTTATTTGTCCTGGGGGCACCATTACTCTCAACTTTAGCAGTTTTCCTGCTCTGTAGTTCTGCCAGACTCCATCGGAGGAAGAGAAAATTGGTGAAAGAATAATTATTATTATTGTTATAAATATATATTTCATTTTGGTCCCCCCCAGTCCCTGATGAGAATCCCAGGCAGGGGCTGGCAAAGAACTGGCTTCTTCACAGACCTCAGGACAGTGACAGTGTGCTTGCTCTGTCAGATCCCAGCACTTGGCCCTCCTGAGAAAGGAATCCACAAATAGACCACTCATTCCCTGCTAGTCTGCCCCACTGTACCCAGTCCTCCAGCAGTTTTCTTCACACCAAAACCTCCTGGATCAAGTTCCCAACTCTCCAGCAAGTGTCCTTAAGGGAAGGAAAAGGCACCTACTGCTTATGGTGAGCTTTCAAAAACTTGAGTTTGATGATTTCTCATCATATCCTTCTAAGGGATGGACATTCATTCTGTTGTACAGAGGAGGAGACTGAGGCTCAGAGAGAAGAGCTGGGATTATTTTGGCAGTACTGGCAATCAACTTTAGGGCTCTGTACATGTGAGTCAAGGGCTCTGTCACTGAGCCACATCCCTAGCCCACGAACTTGCATCTAAATTCAGATCTGTCTGGCCCCAAAGCAGTTCTCAGTTCACTTGAGTACACTCCCTCCTCCCTCCCAGCTCCCGAAAAACTTCTTTTATGATCCCTAGAATCTCACACTTGGGACCATGTTGCCTGGGCTAGCTTTCCACTTGTTTCTAGAAGTCACCTGACTACATCAATTCTCAGAATTTTAGAGCTTTACATATCCATTTGTTTACTATCGAAGGGGAAATGGAGGCTCAGAGAGGGCAGGTAGGTGACATATGACATATTTGTGCTTCCTTCATGAAGTGTAAGCATCTGGAAGACAAGAGCCATCCTTCTTATATTTCTTATGCATATCCCTGCCATACAGACAAACTTAATAAGGATATGAACACAACGCTCCACACACTATTCAACGCAGATAAACAAAATCCATTACTTGTTAAATGATGGTGGCTACTGGGTGCTAGTTATCTTAATTGATTGTCACAGTGACCCTATGTGGCTCCAATTTCTAGATGAGAACACTGAGTCTTAGAGAGAGGACACAAGTTTTCCAAAGTCACATATTAAGGAAATGTCCAAGGCAGTATTAAAATTCAGGGTCATACAGACCACGGAGCCCATGGTCTTCCCAGGATGCTACAGAGCCACTGTACCAACAGTGTGACTGCAGCTAGCAGTTTTTGCATGAATGCTATGTACGAAAAACTATGCTGACACATCACATTAATACTTTCGTTTAATCTTTGCAATAGCAGATGGGTGTCCTCATTTTACCAATGACAAAACATGGAACTAGAAAAGCTGAGAAAATTGCTCAAAGCCAGGAAATTAGTGAGGGGCTAAGCCGGGTTATTTTATTATTCAAGGGTGGTTTTTGCCCTTCTGGAAAAGACTTTCTTTATCTTTAGATAATTGATGTTGGGGGAAAATTCCAGTGAAAATGAGCCTGTTTTTTTTAAACCTTTTAAAATTTATTTTATGTGTATGTGTGTATTGCCTACATGTAGGTAAGTGTACCTGTGTTGTGCAACGCCCGAAGAGGACAGAAGGGGCTGTTGGATCCCCTGGAACTGGAATTAAGGAAAATCGTTAGCTGCCATATGGGTTCTAGGATTCAAACCAGGGTCTTCTGCAAGAACAGCCAGTGTTCTTAACTGCTAAGCCATCTCTCCAGCCCCATGAACCCGTTTTCAATGTCATAGAAAATAGATCTTTTATAAAAAGTAGAACCAAAATTACAAGAAACTATTTATTTTGTAATTCACAAATTCAGGCTCAAAATGCAGCTCTGACCTAGCTCTTAAGGACAAGCAAAGATGGCAAACATTAGTTGCTTTATCATGTGAATTTTTATGACAAACTGTATGATAGCATGACATAACATCTTTTACTTTACTTTTCATAGTATGATCATAAAAAGGTCATTTTATGAAAAAAGTATTCAAGAGCTTTGGTTTTTCCCAGGATATCTCTTAATAACTGGAGTGTGAACTCATTATTTTTTGAAGTCTTTATCTTGCTCTCATCCTTGTTGGCTCGCTCTTGTTCAGTTGTTATCTAGTCTCATGTGTCAAGGGCTTTGCTGGGAAGCCAGCAGTTTTCCAATATCACTTATGTTGATTTCATGAACTCAGCAATCTTTTCTAATATTTGCAGTTTTACTCTGCAAAATAATTGGTATTTTGTTTACTCTTTTTTTCTTTGATGTTTATAACATACAATGATCAGAAAAGACTTGTGTAGATATTAGGGTCAATCTGGGTGTAGGAGCAGAGTAATTTTATAGTTGGTGAGTTTACTAGAGAATATCTTAATGGTATGTGGCTGTTTTACCCAACCTATGACTGCGGGGACTCACAAAATGAAACTTGGATAATCAGGATTCCTTTGCACTGCTTCAGTAAGCCTTAGGCAGTTAACAAGTATTTGTAATCAATAGGTCCACCAAACAGGATAACACTGGATTTGCTTTTCAGCTCTGCCACTTGCTAGATGTGTTCTGCAGTGCAAGTCTGTACTACTTCATCTCGTGAGCTTTGATCTTCTTCTCTGTAAAATGAGAACACGATAGCTCTATTAATTACTTTTGCATTACTGTGACAGGATATCTGGCAGATGCAACTTGAGGGAGAAAAGATACACTATTTTTGTACTGTTATGGTTTCAGGGAATTTTGGTCCATCATGCTGTAGAAGGAGTAACGAGACTCTCAGTTCATGATAGCAGGAGCTTGTGGTAGAGGCTTTTCACATCATGACGGACCAGTAGAAAGTGAGACTGAAACCAGAGGCTAGGCATAACCTTCAAAAGCCTGCCCCTAGTGACCTACTTATATCAGCTAGGCCCCACTCTTCTAAAAGTTTCTCTAAAATCATTGCCACCAGATGGAGGACAAGTGTTCAAACTCGTAAGCCCATGAATGGCATTTTAGATTCAAAATGTAGCAGCAGAATATTAGCATCCTTCCTTTCACTCCAAAGGACAGTTAATCCAATCATGCTCTTTCCTTTCCCCTTGTTATTGACGGGCTCTGAGATAAATATGTGACCCACTTCTCACCAGTGAAACATGAAGGGATGTCTTCTTGGGGAGTTTCAGAAAAAGTTCTTTCTCCTTAAGGTGTCAAAGAGTTTCTGTCTTCTTTCAGGTGATGCTAGTGCCTGGCAGTGATGCTTAGCGCTATTGCAGCCTTAGGCAAGCATCAGGGAAACCAGCCTGAAGATGAGGTTTTGCTGAAGTTGGCAGGACAGAAATCTGAACTCCTTGACATTAAAAAAAATTATTGAATTTTTGTGATTTTCATAAATATAGTTTGATGGTACTTAGATCCCCTCCACCATGCACCTCCCCACAGCCCCCACCCAATTTAATGTACATATATATATGCTATGCCTGAGTCCACTCTTCTTCTAGAACCCTGTTATTTGAGTTAATATAGTCCCTAATTTGCTAGGCCAGTTAGACTTGTGGTTTGTATCACTTGCAACTGAGTCATTCCAATAGACACAGGATCTTATTTCACACACTTTAGAATAAAATAAGATAATGCATGTAAAAGGCTTAATACTTAAGGCTTATTATCTTTAAGTACTTAGACATTCAAATGCATTCTCTTGTTTGTTTATAACCAGCATGGGGTTCTCTTCTGACTCCTTTTTAGAGGAGATAACAAGTTAGCAAAGGTATGTCTTTCTCTCTGCACGTCCTCATAGCTAATATTTTGCTGGAGTTTGGGTTAGAGGGAGAGAAAGAAACTTGATCCTGCCTTGGAACAATCAAGGATTGATGTCCATCCCTCTGATAAACTGCATGAATTCAGTGGAACTTAGCATTGTTATTATTATTTTTTTGAGACAGATCTAGACTACTATGTAGTCTTAGGCTGGTCTGGAACTCATTACATAGTACAAGCTGGACTTGAACTCATGATCTTCTTTCCTCACTCTCCCAAGTGTTGGGATCACAGGTATATGCCAAATGGGCCCAGTGTCTCTACAAGAATTTCTAGAGTTTTCAAAACAGGGTTCATAAGGAAGGATTTACAGGTCCAGAATATTTCAACATAGAGGAGTCAGCTGAGGCTAAAAAGGAGTTCTTTCTCTACTGTCCCCATCTCACAGTATGACATCATCATCCATCCAGAAACCAGAAGTCATCTTTGATATGTCCATCTCTCATCAGTCACCCCCGTCAACCATAACCAAGCCCTGTTAGGAGGACTAGATGAAGATGAATTAATAATCCCTGAAAGTCAGCACTCAGTAGGGGCCTGATACATACTAAGTACTCAATAGGTGGTGGCCGCTCTCTTTCTCATGAAGCATACTAGCCCCAGGATGAGTGCCAAGCCATTCCTATGGCTCCTTTGAACACAGTAGTACTGGCTGGCATTTTCACAAGGAAAATGAACAAGGAGATAAAGGAAACACTGCAATTTACAAACTTACAGGCAACATACAAACAATCCTCTTGAGTCAGTTCCGTTTAATAGTGAAAGAGAGGATCTTCAGAGTCTGTCTTTTGAAACGTGGTAGTGACGTGCTTCACGGACTGAAGTAACTCTTGAGATGTAGTTACCTGGTATCTTTCCCTCAGCCCTTGTCCATCTCAGTCATGTGACCTCCTTAACATAGGTGTTTGGACCATTGTCTCTTTAAAATACAAGTACCAACTTCCTAACATTTTATTCCTTACCCCCAGTAGCTTTCTGGTCAGTGAGACACAGCTAGCTCATAGCTAATTGTTAGAGTCATGATTATAGAAGTCCTCTGTCCCTTAGAAGAAGGAGAGTTTTAGAAACATAAGATGGTAGCCTAGATGTGATAGATGGGATTGGTGCCTGGGCCAGATCCCATTTTCCACTTCTCCCTAGCTTCTGTAAGTACTATTGATAACAGCAGAGTTCAGAGGCTTGTCCTTGGATGATGGGAACCACCAATTCAGAGTTGTAAGAGCACATTTCCTCTTCACTGGGAACCAGGTAGAGATGTCCTTCTTCATGATGGGATAGCTCTGTGGTATGGGGGGGCCACATCTACTCTGCATCATGTCAAGGGAAGACTACTAGGGACTGTACCCTTTCTTGCCTCCTACCTCTTCTGTAGCATATTTTCCTGCCCTCGCAGGCTTTGCCAGAAGGGAGTGCCTTCAATGAATCATATATTCTAACTCTTGTTGCAGATTTTCCTTCTCAGGAAATTGACCTAAGACGTTCATTTACAACTGGCACTTTTGCTCTAAATTTCTCTCAAATCGAAGCATCTCTTGGAGAAATAAGCAGATTTCAGATCTGAAGCAGAAGCTGACTCTAACCGTGCAGAATTCCGGATGTGCAAACAAGGCAGCAGGTCAGAGGGTAGCATTTCCTCAGTATTGCACAGGAACACTTCTCACAGTTGCATAACGTGCTCCAGGCAAAAGTGCCCATGCTATGGCTGTCTCCTTGAGACAGCTGATCATGGGTACAGAGGAAACATGTTTCTGAAGCAAGAAGTAAAATATTAGAGATAGTTGGAGTCTCCCAAGCAGGCATGCCGCCAGTGCTGCATATATATATATATATCTGGTAAATCAATATTGACCTAAGTGGTAATGATCTGGCAGAATGGACAGAAACCAAATTCAGTTCAGCAGGGATGGGCTAGTCATTCATTTCAGCCCAAACTTTCTTAGTCTGTGACATCCCTATGGTCTTGTCAGGACAAAGCAGGGCCATCATCAGTCTCTTGCACCTTCTAGTCATCTGACAATCTGCACTTCTCACTCAATAGTGCATTATGCAACATTAACGTTCAACAATGGTCTGTTGGTGTTGTAATTGACATCTAGATTATCTCCAAGAAAGGATTTCCTGATGTTAACAGGAAAATGTTCAGCATTACCTAGAGTGGCTAGCTAATGTCATATTCCAAATAATGAATGCGTGTGCAATTCACTGACCCTACCTCTTTTCAAGTGTTAGTGGTCTGAGTCACAAAATCAATCAGTAAAGATCATATTGTTAAAGAAAAAAAATGCCTTTATTCCGAATGAATGTTTTCTGAATGCTTTTTCTCTTCATTTGCATCAGCCATCTGTCTGCTTGATGCTTACTGTTTAAGAATGATTCTCCTCCAGGACTGATGGCCCGGCTGCCTTCTCACCCCTATCTTCTCCTCAGCAGCCAGTCCTTCATGGTTCTAAGAATAATTCCGGGAAGAATTCAAGTGAAACCTTAGAAATGACTTTCTGGCTTTAAAAGGATGTGAGGCACTGGCCGGGGGTTGGGAATAGTGTGATGAATTTAGGAGCATGGATCGAACCTCTGATCCAGACCCTGCTTCTCTACAGCATTCCTATCAGGTGCTCAGCCGGAACTGACCCAGGGATGGGGAGCTCACCTTCTATCAAGGCAGCAAGTTTTATGACAGGATGGATTGGTCCTTAAGTGAGTTTCAAATCTGCCTCCTTATTTCTATTACCTCTTATTTGGTCCCCTGGGGTCAGAGAGTACACTCCTGTACCCTGTGTCTTTCTGAAATTTGAAATCTGAAGTCACATATCCAGGCCAAATAATTGGAGTTCCGCTAACTGGTCCTCATGGAACTTGGGCTCCAAACCCTTCCAAAACCTCCTTACCCAATGTGTCCTTGCACCTGTGTGCCCTCAGTGTATATAGTCCCAAGGCTTGACACACATTCCAGAGGGCAGAGAAGAGCAAGGCTGTGAACAATTGTATTTGGCCTCTTTGCCTTATTGGCAGATGCCAATGAACAGCAGCTTTCAGGATGGTGTTTCTTCTTGGTGCTTCTGTCTTTTCTGTCAGTTCAGGAAGCATCATCCCATTGCATTGAGGTCATGGAGCTCACTCTGACATGACCAGCTTGCTCATGGTGTCATCTTGGCTAAGAATCCAGCTGTTTGAACCTGTTTCCTCATCTAGACAATGGAGATTATGAGGGTGCTTGACTCAAATGGTTGTCATGGGAAGTAAATGAGATAATGGCTAGAAAATGCCCGACACATGGCAGGAGATCAGTATATTAGCTCGTTCTCAACCCCAAGGTCTGCCTAACAGCTGGAGTCATCTCCAGGCCTGTGTGTGAAGGAGAAACCAATGGGTGGGATAACAGGACAGTAACCAGATGGCCTAGATTTCCGGGGATGAGCCTAATTTTAAATATGCTGTTCTGTGATCATATTATGCATTAGACAATCTGGCCTGATTTTGAGTTTGAAAAAATAGGATCACAGAGGTTGATAATGACACAGCATCGATGCCTTCATGCAGCCCAGCAGACCGAAGATGGCAAAGCCTGAGTCCCATCAGGAAATAATGTGTGTGTATGTGTGTGTGTGTGTAATTTTCACTTGTGCGGTGAAATTAGGCCGTGATCTTATAGAGAACAGGTGGCAGAGGTAAAACAAAGGAAAAAAAAAGAATGTTCTTTAACTCTGCAGCAAATGATGTGTAGATTTTCTCAGCAGTTACCATGTATGCTGGCCAAGGGGGGTGGGCATTTGAATCTGTGATTGGGAAAGGATTCAGGCTGGGACTAGTCCCTGTTTGATCACAGATTTGCTGTGTGACCTCAAACAAGTCCTGTCACCTATAAGTCTGCTCACCCATCTGTAAATTGGAAATTTGGTTTGAGCATCCTCTAAGGGTCTTTTTAAAAAAATACTTTATTAATTATTTTTATTTTGTGTATGAGTGTATTGCCTACATGTATGTGAGTGCACCCGTGTCGTGCAATGCCGTGGAGGTCAGAAGAGGGCTTTGGATTCCTCTGGAACTGGAGTTAAGGATAGTTTGTAGTCCCCATGTGGGTTCTGGGAATTGAACCCGGGTCCTCTGCGAGAGCAGTCAGTGCTCTTAACCACTGAGCCATCTCTTCAGCCACGTATGTGAGTGCACCCGTGTCGTGCAATGCCGTGGAGGTCAGAAGAGGGCTTTGGATTCCTCTGGAACTGGAGTTAAGGATGGTTTGTAGCCACCATGTGGGTGCTGGGAATCAAACCTGGTTCTTCTGCAAGAGCAGTCAGTGCTCTTAACTGCTGAGCCATCTCTCCAGCCCCCTAAGGGTCTTTAAGTTTGGAAGATTCCTGATTTCAGTGTGGGTATAGGTCATTCCACGGAGACTTTGCACATCTTTGGCTTTCTTTGAACCATCAGCCTATTTCTCCATCTATCTGCCCTGCTGCTTTCCTTTCTCTGTCTGCAGTTCCCTCTCCCTCTATTTAGCTGCCCCAACTCTTCTTCCTTCTTAGATGTTCTGTCCTGATTTTCACCATTGCTCAGGGCACTGTTCTTCAGTAAACTGGCCTTTATCCCAGCTCTGGAAGCCCCTCTGCCAGAGTGGCTGGCTCCTCTTGCACTCAGGGTACCAGTGTGGCCAACTTCAAGCTTGAGGAAGTCGGGGTTTGGGTTAGCAAAATAGTCCAGGCCCACTCTGCTTCCCATGGTCCTCTGCTGCCACCTGTCGTTAGTATGGGATGACACCATCCTAGGGATTTCCTGGGCCTACAGGGGCCATGAAGGCAGCTCTGGCCAACAGGAATCCATTACTTGCAGTGTCCTGCCATGTCTGATATAAAGCTCATCCTGTAATCCGTCTTGCGCCCCCTCTGGGCCTGTCTCCGGTTTCCTTGCCTGTGAAATGGATGGAACTCGTCTTTGGCTCTGCCAGAGATCCTTGAGGAATAGGAGATCCAGGGACGCTTGGCTTTGCTTCCCATCCATGCCATTTGCCTGGTAGGCGACCTGGCATGAATGCTTCCTCCTCTTTGGAGCCTTTCATCTTGAAATGGATGATTTGAGGTAACATAAATGAGAGAAAGGGGGAAAGACAGATTGCTGCCTGTCAGGGAAGTCAAATGTGGCTTTGAAACTGGACGCGGACATACATACTGTGTCTACAGACCTTGGCCACACCTCCATCTTAGCAGTCCTGCTTTTCCATTCATTCATAGATTCACTTACTCATTCTTTCTGCCAAGCTGCTGTGGGAAACAGCACTCTGCTTTGCTACTGGCTTTCTGAATGGTGCAAACCTGATTCTCTCTTAGCTTCCTTTCCCTTCTCTGTGACATGGAGGGTTAGAACAGACCAGGGAAGTTGGAATTCTCTCCCCTCTACCCTTTTAAGATGGTGTTTTCCAGTTACAGGTATTCTCAACATGTGCTGGACAATCAGTAGTTACAAATCCCCACCTAGAGACCAGGACTATCCTCCCAGCATGCCCCAGAGAGTTCCTGTCTCCACCTCCTAGATCTCTGGACTGCCTTTGCAGGGTCCCCTTTCCTCCTGGCAGAGCACTGTTCCCGGGCCAAACATCAGGTCAGAAGGAAAGCACAGAGGACTAGACCGTATCTAGCTCCACCTACTCCGGTGCTTGAAGATCTGCAGTTCTTGGCACCGAAAAGTCCCTTTAGACTTCCTGCTGGCGATACTTGCCCCAAGGACTCTGGAGTCTTGAACTGGGGCCAGGATGAGCTGGTTGGAACTGGGCTGAGTCAGACCCAGAGCCCCACACTTCTCCCTTTTCGGGTTTTGAAGCCACTGAAACTCTTGGTGCACATCAACTGACATATGAAGACAAGGTCTTCATGAGGTTTATCGGAGCCTAGCCTGGGGGCTGGTGGTCTTCGGGCCAAATATCTGCTCCCAGAAACATTAAGCTGCAGCGAGTCCTGGGCCAGCTGCAGCCTTTCAGCCTGCTTGCTCGCCCATGGGCAAGATGCCATGCACAGAAATATAGCCAGGTAGCTGCCGCCCAAAAGGAGCGGTTTCTTACCTCCCCGCCCCTGCAAGCCCCACCCCCAGCCGCTCAGGAGGGAGGTCTGCCCACATCTGCTGCTGGCCCGCGCATCTGCAATGGATTATAGGGCTGGCCCCTACTCAGGCTCATCCCAGATGTGGATTCCCCTGGAATGTGCCTTCTCTCTAATTGTCCAGCCTCTGAAGGGTCTCGCCCCCCCTTCATCCGCCCCTGCCCCTGCTGCACCCCAGCGGAGAGCTTGCAGCACGCGGAGGCCTTCCTCCTTTCCCACAGCTTGAGCCGGAACAGCCACAGCCGGGACGAGGGCCAGCCCGGTGGGGGGCCGCACTCTCCTCCAGCCTGGTCCTTGGGGCTGGGGAGCGGGAGGTCTCAGCCCATCCCCCTTCTTTTTTCCTGGGGCCAGGCACTGGAGGGGGGGGCAGAGGGAGAAACTCTGGAAAACTCACTAGAGGTGAAAGAATTTGGCTCCGAAGCAAGGCTCCCCTAATCCCTGGCCCTTCCTGGGAATGCCATTAACCCCCCCCCCCAGTCCCACTGATGGAAGGAACAGGTCTTCTCTGGGCCAGGCCAGCTCCTCGGAGGCTTCCAAATGACAACCTGGCTGCGCAAAAGTGGCTCTCTTGGGTCTCAACCGGCATCTTCATGCCCCCGGTGATTGCAACACCCTCCCAAGTGGTGGCATGAGCTCTGGTCTCTCCTGGTCTGGCTGGTTCCTAGCAAAACCTCCCCAGCAGCCTTCAAAGCACAAAACTTAACCTGGACTTTGGTTTTGAAACCTATCTCTTCCATAGCCTGGCTTGTGTGTTCATTGGTAAATGACTTCACCTCTCTCATCCTCAAATGCTTCCTGCACAAGATGAAGACACAGCCACCATTTTTTTTCTGACTGAGAGTGAGAGCTTACTAAACCAGGCTCTGTTAAGCACTTTGCAGGTCTTACTTCAAAGCAATCTATGAGCAAGGTGCTATTAATACTTTGTTTTACAGATGACAAAACTGAGGTGTTTAAAGACACCTAACATGCTCAAAGTGACACAGCTAATAAGTAGGATTTGAAGACAAACTGGCTAATGTCTGAGCCTGCAGACAAGGGTTCCATTAATGGAAACTACATAATCTATATTATTATTGTTCTTGTTGTTATCCTTATTTGTGCATGTGTGTGTGTACACATATGTATGTGTGCATGTAGAGAGGCCAAATCACAACCTTAGCTGTTAATTCTTTTTTAAAAAATATTTTATTTATTATTTTTATTTTATGTGTATGAGTGCTATGTCTGCATGTGGGTAAGTGCACTTGTGTCGTGCAATGCCTGCAGAGGACAGAAGAGGCTGTCAGATCCCCTGGAACTGGAGTTACGGACAGTTGTTAGCTGCCATGCGGGTGCTGGGATTTGATCCTGGGTCTTCTGCAAGAACAGTCAGTGTTCTTAACCACTGAGCCACCTCTCCAGCCCCAGCTGTTATTCTTTAGGCATTGCTCACCTTTTGTTTTGAGGCAGCATCTCTCACTGATCTGGGACTCACCATGTATGCTTGGTTACCTGGCCAGAGAGTCCCAGTCTTATCTCCCCAGGGCTGGGATTACAAGTGTGTACTACCATGCCTGGCTTTTAATCTGAATTATTATTCAAAATAATGACTGATTATATCTTTGCTTAAAAATGAGCTCCTCAGTATTTATAAAGTGCCAATTCCCCAGCCTGGCCCTTAAGGTCTTTACAAATCTAGTTCTAGTCTGGTATTGAGCTTTCCCTTCCACTTCCTTTCCTCTGTCTATTTGAGATCTCAGTTACCATTTCCTCTCATAAGCACTGGGTGACCTGAATCTGGACATTTTGGCACCCTAGAACCTCTTTTCTTTGCCTACCTGCTCTCCCCCACCTTCTTCAAGACAGAGACCAATTGTCAGTGTCCACAAAGACTTTGTGGAGAGCTCAGTCATCTCCCATGCACCCAGGACTGCTTGTCACGTCTCTTCCCTTCTCTGGGCCTCAGTGACCCTATGGGTGGGGGGATGAATTCTAAGGGTCATATTAAATTTGTCTTACTAGGACCTAGACTAGGTCAGAGCCTAAGTGAGCTCTGGACAAGATTTGACCTTGGCCAACAGCTTGGGGAGGCATATAAAGGAGAGAAGGAGGGATGACTTGAGAAGGAAATGTGAGTCCTGCCATCATGTCTCCCTTTCTTCCTGCCAAGGCTCTTTGCTCACCCTTTGGAACACTGGAAAATTTCCTTCTTACAACAGTGTTTCTTGCCTATCTGGCAATGCCAGAAATGGCTCCTCCAGTTCATAATACCCCAACCTAGGTATGAAGAACTGCTGCCACTAAACCTGAGGACAAATCAATTGCTGTCGTTTGTCCCTTAGTGGAGGGCTGCCTGCTGCCCATACGTCTGTACGTCTTTCCTCATTTTTGTTAGAATTTCTGTCTTCCATGTAAAGAGCCAGTGTTCACAGAACTGGGCCCTAGAAAAGAGACCAAGCTAGGTCTGGAGAAGACAGAGCCCTTCCTTCTCCCAGACAAGAGCCAGAATAAGAACCAGGTCACACTGTCAGAACTAGTGAGGATCTTCGGAGCTAACCAGGATTCCTGCTGTTCTCTTCATCCCACAGTAGTGCAGAGTCATAGCTCAAAGAACTTGTCCAGGGTCTCCAGCTGATTAGAGGAGTCCTAAAAAAAGGCCTCTCTCCTTTGCCCCATGTAATCCTCAATTTCCAGCCTTAGCCCTTTAAGTCTGGATTCCGTAACCCTGAGCTGCTTTGGCAGGAGTCAGAGAAGAGCATGAAAATCTCCTGTCCAGTCTTGGCTTTCTGGAAGTTTTCAAATGCCTTTCCCTCAGGAGGCCTTCCCAAAGTAGTCCCAACACTTACATCATACCTCATCTACCACTGCCTGTCTCCTCAGCAATGCCTTCACAGTGTATGGGTACCCCTGCTCCCCTTCTTCCATATGGTGCAAGATACATCCTTCCTGTGGTCTGTGTCCTGTTTCCTCTCTTAAAATAAGACTGTGACTGACAGATTGACTGTCTGGCTGATTGCCTACGTGATCATGACTGGTTGATAGACACATGGACTGTCTATTTGACTGACATTGTCCTACCAACTAATAGAGACTGACAGTTGATGAACAGGCTGACTGAAAGACAGATGATCTGATAGACTGACCAACTCTGGAAATACCCAAAAGAATATAAGAACACCAGCACACCAATCTGAGAGGGCAACACATACTGGGTAGTCTCTTGGTAAGGCTGCTGTCAAGACACCTCCAGCAGGCTGTCACCAATGAGAACAGGAGGGAAGTGGTAAGGGCTGGCGGCACAGAGGGGCTAATGAAAAACAGATGTGCTGCTGGTCTGCTTCAGGGAGAGCACCTAGGTGGAAACCTGACTTGGCTCCTGGCACCAGGACATTTCTGGTAGGCACCTTGCAGGAAAACAGGCAGCAGCCTAAAAGACTAGGCACATGGGACACCCTGTGGGAAGATCAGCCTCTTCTTTCTTTCTGTCATGGCCACCATGCAGTTGACATTCAAAAATAATAGAACCTACCTGAGTGTTAAAGAGGAATGGGTCTGCTGTAGGTGCATAGAATTTTGAGCTGGTTCCTATTAAGTTCTTTGCTATTGAAAGGCATTTAATTTCTCAGGCAAGGCCTCATCATTCTGCTGACAAGTACAAGTTGAGTCTGGGAGCCACTTTTTCAGGTTGTTCAGAGCCAACCACTTCGTTCCCTCGTGTCTGTCACTGAACTTTTTGGAGGAGGCAAATACAGCGTTTGAGGAGGAGAGAAGAGGCTCTCTCCATCCTTCCTTGGAACCTTCTCTCCATAAATCCAGAAGGATGCTCACTCTCACAGGGGAAGGCCTGCAGTCTCTGGAACGCTTGCAGCCCTCTGCAGTCTTACAAAGAGGGACAGGGTGGGGCAGCAACTGAGGTCCTTTGGAATCAGGGAATGCAAGAGAGGGAGGAAATCACACTTCGAAACTACTGGTCCATGATCAGTCGCACATAATTGTAGCCATAAAAAACACATTTGAAGCTCACAGCTTATGCAAAGTAATGTGATTAATGAGGAAAGACAAACAACAAATTAGCATGCTAGACAAGCAAATTGTTTTCTTTCAGGGCCATGGAGCCAACCAGAGACCAGGTCACCCTATTGGCCATCTTTCATGCCTGCCCCAACAACTTCTGATCTTTCCCATTTACTCTGGCAAGAGCCAGATGTTATGCATAGACTAGGAAAAAAAGAGGGGTAACAAAGGAAGGAAGGGCATTTGAAGTGAGGGGCAATGGAAATGACCTGCCTGGGAGTTAAAAGACCTGAGCTCTAGTCCTAACCTTCCTGTGAGTCAGTTCTATGATGCCAGTGGGTTAACAGAGCATGTTTTGATGCAACATGTGGCAGAACCTTACGGAAGGTTGTGCTGTCCAAGTGGGAGATAGTGAACTCCTACACTAGAGGCATGTTAATAGAGCTTGTAATTGACCCATCTTTTGGGATATTGTTGAAAGAGCTCAGGGCATAAAACAGACAAGTGAGTAAAGCTTCCTTCCCTTATAAGATCTGTGGCTCTGTGATCTTAGGCAAACCAATTGTATGGTCTAGATCTTGAGTTCCTTATCAAAGAAAGAAGATATAGAAAGAAGATATATTAGTTATTTTTGCATTGCTATGATAGAAATGACTTAAGGGAGGAAAGATTTATTTTGGTTCACAGTTTCAGAGGGTTTGTGTCTATCGTTGCAAGGAAAACTTGGTGGAGCAGCTCATCTGTAGTGGCAGTAGTATGAGGTAGAGGCTGTTTACATCACAGTGAACAATGAAGCAGAGAATAAGACAGGAACCAAGCACTAGGTATAGTGGAAATTTAAAGGCTTAATGAAATATTTTTAAAAATTAGCTGGGCATGGTAGCACATGCCTTTAATTACAGCACTTGGGATGCAGCAACAAGAGGCTTTCTGTGAGACTGAGCCCAGCCAGGGCTACAGGGAGACCCTGTCTCAAAAATCCAACAGAGCAAAACAGAACAAAAACACGAACTTACAAAAAACCCAAACAAACAAAAACAAAAACAAAAAAGTATTAATTTTTATTTTATATGTATGAGGGGTTTGCCTATATGTATGTAAGTGTATTCACGCATGCTACAGTCTCAGACGTCAAAGGAGGGCATCAGATCCCCCTGGAACTGGACTTATAGACAGCTGTTAGCCACCATGTGTTTGCTGGGAACTGAACCTGGATCCCCTCCAAGAGCAGCCAATGCTCTTAATAGCTGAGCTGTCTCTTCAGCCCCTGTGTATAACATTTAAAGCCCTACCACTAGTGACCTACTTTCACCAGTCAGCTCCCACCTCTGAAAGTTTCCACAGTCTCTCAAAATAGCAGCGCCAGGTAGAGAAGAAACATTCAAAACAAACTCAAACAAACAAAATATGCCTGTGGTGAACACTTCAGATTCAAATCATGACAGAAGCAATAATGAGAAGCCCTGACCCACCTCACTCACAATGGTATTGAGAGGCCCAGAAGGGATATATGTTGTATGCTTAAGTACTATAACAAAGTCTACAGATCCAGAGGAGAGCTACCAGGCACCATTACTTCCCCACCCCAGTGCTTGTCCGATGCTGCACTGTTAGGGTAGCAGACAATTTCTGGTGAAATACTTTTTGCACCCAACAACTTTCCTAGCTTCTGGGCGCCAGTGGAAAGTCCACCTCACCTCCTTATCTTGGGTTAATGGTCTTCCTTGAGCTTACCAGTCTGACTGTTTTATGCTCTGAGCTGCTGTAGATGGGGTGGTGGCATTTGTAGAATTTACCATTCCGTTACCTGCTATTTCTCTAATGTCATTTTGAACTATTCTGAAATGCTTTCATGGTTCTTTGCCTCCTTCCTCTTTCAGACTGTGTTTCATTCATCATACAGTTTGTTCCAAAAAGACATTCAAGGAAAAAGTCAAGCTGTGAGCTCTATGGGGGCCAGGGCTGGATCTTATGCACCCTGGACTGAGTTATATCGCCCAGGGTGGTGGATCACACAAACCAGAAACAGTGCTAGCCTTTTTCCTTCATGTAGGAAGGGTAAGCACACAGACTCAGTCAGATATTTGAGATCTAATTCTTGAACAAGGGAGATAAAGTCCAGCCAAGATCTTACCTTAGCAGCAGACTGCTACATGCTGTCACTAACATTACCACCTCTGGACATTTGCCCTTGTGCCAGCAGACTCTTGGCTCTGCTCTAGCCATCATACATCATCTCTTGCCATGGAGTGGGAACATCTCATTGGTTGTATTTAGGTCACAGACTGTAGCCATGGCTGTCAGGGAGTTGGAAGGAGAACTATCTTTTTACTTCTGTGCTGCTTCCTATCTGTTTGGAGAATGTCCCCCAATACACAGGGTTTTCACATACTGGTAAGTTACTACTGGTCCTCCTGCCCATTGCTATAGCAATCTGTGGTTAGCCCCTCTAACCTGCTGTGCACTGAAGCAAGTCAGAAGTGGGACATCGAAATGAATGATCTCTGCCCAGCTTCAGTCTGTACCCCACTCCACCTTTATCCAGGCTTCACACTCCACCTTCACACTCCACATTCAGCTCTGCAAGCTGAAGGCTTCACTGTTTATTCTCCTGTTTCCAACTTCACTTCATCTTTTGACTCTGGTACATTTTCATATTTTCCAACCTATGACCTTTCAACAATGAATTCTGACTTCATCTCTGTGATAGTGTTGCAAACTTCCCTAATTAACATACCACGTGCTCCCACCAGATCCAACAATACAGACCCATCCTCTTCAAGAAACAACCTCTCTCACAGAGTAGCATTTACATTCCACTCCCAGAGCAACTGCCAGTTGCAGCCTGGTGATTTGTTAGGAAGGACAGGTGGTGGGACAGGGGCTATTGGGTAGATGATTCAAATTGGGTCTGATGTTTCTCATGACAGGATTGTTACAGCTCCATTTCCATTATCTGGAGCCTTGTTTACTTTGGCATATAGGGTAAACCTATTGCTGGAAACCTATTCCAGAGAGATTTATTCTTGAAGAAGCTGCCCAGGAGTTGCACAGCATCTAATTCAAATCAACCTGAAGCTCCTAATCCCTATTGCTGCTCAGTTCCTTTGCTTTGCAGTTCTGGGAATGTATGATGGTTAATATTTATTGTCAGGCTTCTCAATATTTATTGAGAGGCTTCAGAATCACCTAGGAGACAAACCTCTGGGCATGATGGATTATACCCTCAAATTGTGATTCAAAATAAGCCCTTCTTTCCTTAAGTTGTTTTTATCAGATGTTTTGTCACAGCAACAAGTAACTAATACAGACAATTGATACAAAGAAGTAGAACTGTTGCTGTGATAAACTTGACTACGTGATTCTTAGGCTTTTGGGACTAGTTTAGACGAAAGTTGTGGAAGAGCTGAGAACTTTGGGTTAGAAAAGCCCTATAATGCTGTAATTACAGACTAATACTCCACAATGATTGGCATTTGGAAGACCAGAATGCTAAAAGAAACTCATTCAGTAGAGGCCTGGTTCACAAGGTTTCAGAAGGGATCAAAGACTTTATTGGGAACTGGACTAGAAGGACATTCATTTGATACTCTGGCAAAGAATTTGGCTTCATTTTGCCAATGTCTTGAGAACTTGAGTGAGACTGAAATCAGGAGTAATGAACTAATTTGTTTAGTAGAAGAAATCTCAAGACAGGCTCGCACTCAGTCGGTGTCATAGTTACTGTTCACTACTCTTATCCAGGTCTATACTGAGAATAAACAAGTGGTGATATGAAAAATGTTTCAGTTGTTGGGGGAATGAATGAGTTTAAAGTTGCAGACAAGGCAGGTGCTGAAAATGTACCATTAAAAAGAAACCTCCTGCTCTACACTGAAACAATAGGAAAGGTGCCCTGAGGCAAGACCCATCAAAGGCTCCATCTTGTAAAAGTCCAAATTCATTGAAAGGAGAGAGTATAAGTTGGGAATGCCACTGAAGAGATTCATTGATCAAAAACAACCACCCAGGAAATGTGTTCCCCAGGGGCAGTCTGAAGGGCTTACAGAGACCAAACTAACTATAGTTGAAGGGGTAAGTCTACACCTCAAACTTGCAACAGAACTTGGCAGCATTATCCATGTGGTACTGATTTTACAGGCATGAAAAATGAAAGAGTGAGGGGATCACTGGAGTTTGGAAGACAAGAATGCTAAAAGAAACCGAGACAATAGAGACCCGGTTCATGAGGTTCCAGAGGGGATCAAAGACTTTATTGGGAACTGGGCTAGAAGGACATTCATTTGATATTCTGCCACACTTAAGGCTTGTGTCAAAGTGCCAGAAGGCCATTGAGTTCATGCAATATGTAGTAGGGTCACATTTCTTATAAGGAGGGAAGGGCCATTGCTTGAAACTGAAGATACAGCTTAAATTGGAAACCCCAGGATGTTAGAGGTGCCAGGATCAAGAGAGATTGCCAAAGAATGCTGTACAAATGCAGTGGAGCCAGGCTAAGAGAGAGACTATGTGTGATGCGGGTGACAAAGCTGGAGGGGTAGGGTTACCCAAGCCTTTTGGAGCACAGATGATTTCATCACAGTAACCAGATGATAAACATGAGGCTGAAGGATTCACTGTTTTCCCTGCTAGATTTTGGTTTTGTTTTGGTACAGTATTTCCTTCTCATGCCCTCATTTTTCTCTTTTGGAAGGAGAATGTTTACTCTTTGTGTATTTGGAAGTATATAACTTGCTTTCAGATGTTATAGGGGCTCATAGTTAACAGATTGCCTGTTTCACAAGAGACTATAGTTTTGAACAGATGACAGGGACTTTTAAAGGTAGACTGAATTCATTTTCCATTATGAGGTGACCATGAGCCTATGGGGACAAGAAGTGAAAAGATATGGCTTAAATGTGGTATGTTTTGGGTATCAAATTGACAAGCTGTGGACTTGTGATTGTTTATATTGATTGTCAACTTGATAGGCTCTAGAATCATATAGGAAACAAACCTCTGGGCATGTCTCTAAGGGAGTTCCTAGACTGGATTAATTGAGGTTGGAAGACCCTCCCCTAACTGTGAGTGGCACCATTCCAACAGGCTGAGATCCTGGACTGAATACAAGGGAGGAAGTGAGCTGAGTACCAGCTCTCTGTCTCTTGATCTCTGTCTGCTCTCTGACTAGTGATGCAATGGCCAGCTGACTCAAGTGCCTGACTTCCTCACCATACTAGAATGTACCCTCAAACTATGAAACAAAATAAACCCTCCCTTCCTTAAGTTGCTTTTGTCAGGTATTTTGTCACAACAACAAGAAAAATAACTCATTCAGAATTGTGTCCAGTGCTTCATCTTTGCTGAGCAAGTACTCTACCTCTGTGCTACACCCAGGTCCTGTAACTTAGCGTAGCTTCCAGCCACTCTATATACCTTTCCATAGTTACTTCTGTAGCAACAGTCAGGACTTGAATTTGGGCCTAAAACAGGCACAGCTGCCTCAGCCTATCTCTAACTACTCATAAAAATCTCAACTTCAATCTCACAATACCAGGAAAAATTTTGAGGAGTTGTGGCACAGAGACCCAATTTCCCAAGCAAGATTTGTGCTTCCCTTTCACACTAAGGAATTTTGCTGAGTACCAACTCCTCAGCTATAGACCACATTTTTTGGTGTTCTTGTATTAACGGTAGGTCATATATCTGGTTCTGTCACAATAACAAGTGAACAAAATTGATAGGTGTTGCTTGCAGGTTGAGATAGTTAAGTATTTGGTGTGCCTTTCTGACACTCTTTCCCTTTCTTTGCAAACTTGAGACCTTTCTTGAAGGTAGCATTAGAAGGTGGATGAAGCTGACTCTCTGAATGCCAACAGGGATCAGAGTTTCCAAACCCTTGCAGACCACATTGAATTGAATAGTTAGCATTTATCTTTTAGTATGTTGTTTTTAAGATTTCAGTGTTGCTGTTACAGGCCGGGGTGAGTGAATGGAGTGATAAATTCATACTTTGAGTCATAAGTGCAGTCTTGTGCTGTTTCCTGTACCCTAGGGCCAAGAGGTTCCAGTCAGCACCCTTTTGACCCTTGCCTGAGTCTTTGCAAAGTTGTTAGGCTCCTCTCTTTATTGCTTTATGCATTCAATCTCATTCAAAAAACAGAACTTTGAATCTCTTCCAGGAAGCCAAGAACTTGACATATGCTTCCCTAGTAGTTTTTCCACTCCAAATGACTTATAGTAGTTCCCTGTTATTTGTGGGAAAATGTTTGAAAATCCTCAGTGAATGTCTGAAACTTTAGCAAATACCAAATCATATATGTTATGTAATGCTTATATATAATATATTCTTCATATGTATATATACTGATGATAAAGTTTATAGCTAATGCATCAGAAGTTACCTACATTAAATAATAAATAATACAATAGAATAAATACAACACTGCAGTATCACTACTCTTGCACTTTGGAGTCATTATATAAAATGAGGATTTCTTGAGCTGGAGCTGTGGTCCCCCTCCCATGAACCTGGAGTTGAGATTCCCTCCTATGAGCTAGAGTTGTGGTCCCCTCCCATGAGCTGGAGCTGTGGTCCCCTCCTGTGAGCCACAGTTGTGGTCCCCTCCCATGAACCTGGAGTCATGGTCCCTTCTTGTGAACCTAGATCTGTGGTCCCCTACTGTGAACCTGGAGCTGTGGTTCCCTCCTGTGAGTTGGAGCTGTGGTCCCCTGAAAAGAGCCTGAAGCTTTGGACCCCTACCGTGAGTTCCACATTTCTGTCCTGGTAGGCTGATTGTGAGCGTGGAAGACTTCCGGATGTTGGTCAACAGTTTCAGTCTTCTCTGAGTGACTACATTCTCCACAGTGCCCTCTCCTAAGGTCTCAGGTTGTACATGGAGGGGGCTTTGCTGCTTATGCTGGGGAGAGAGGAGTCCTCTGTTATTTGCAGATTCTGGTCTTGGGAGGACTGATTCTCTGGAATGGAGCTCCCACCTCTGAGGCCCAGCTGTGGTCCTCACTCTACACGTGGTCCTGGGTATTCAGGCCTTGATGTTGGACCTCTCTCATTACCAGACACCAAGAGGTTTTCCATTATTTTTCTATTACTCTTCTACAGCCCCAGTGTGCTTTCATCTATGCCCCAACTGAAATTCTAGAGATAAAAATCACAGTCTGGAAGTTTTTAAAAAAGGAAATTGAAGGTACTGTAATAAGTAAACTGGTATGATTCTCAAACTAAAAATATGTAATTATATCTTAGAATGTAATTTGAAATTGTATGCGTCTACTATGATTTTTGAATATTGTTTACTGACAAAACCGTACTACCAAAGTTCAACAATAATGTGAAATTTGTCACTGTTCCTATAATGTGAATTTGCCATTCACTCCATTTCCAAATTCTCTAACCTATACAGTCTTTTAATGTAGTCATGTTACTTCTTAAAGAAATGTTAATAAAATATTTTAAATAAGAAATAAAATAATAATTTCTGAAAAAAGAGGATTTTTTGAGCACAAGCAGTGCAGTACTAAACAGTCACTCTGATATGCAAGATGGCTACAACTACCTAATGAGTGGGTAGAGTGTACTGTGTGGATATATATTGGATAAAAGGATGATTCACATCCCAGGTGGCAAGGAGTGGGATGACTTGTGATTTAATCACATAATTAGAATGGCATATTTATTTTTATAATTTTCCATTTAATATCTTCAGACCATGGTTGATGGCAAGTGATTTTTGCGCAAAGCAAAACCATGAATAAGGGGGGAATACTGTACACTAAAATCAGCAGCCAATCATGGCTAAAGGATTTTGTGCCTTCACTTAAGATATTTCTTTTTGAAAAAAATACATCATTAGTATATTCGAATCACTTCTCAAACCCCTTTATCAGGAGGTGGCTTACTGCCAACAGTCTCCCAAAGGATATTCACTCCCAAAGATTCCACAAAACCCCAGATATTTGGGTACTTGGTAGCACCCAACACAGGTGTGTCTTCTTCTGTCACATGCCTCAGGCCTCTGTGTCCCATAGGCTTCAATGTATACTTGGATCTTCCAGCTAATTTTGATCATAGCCCTCAGGGAATGTGAAAGGCCTCATTTCACCAGAAGTAAACCAATCACTTCTAAGAATTATTCATCTCTGTCTGATTTCCTGAGAGAAATTGAACCAACCTAGAAAATTTCCAGCTCCTTGGTGAAATACTCATTCCCAGACATGATCATTTTCCAGTGACTTTGGCACCAAAACCCCGTTTTTCCTACATCCTTTTGCTTCTGGGAAGAGATCCCTAGCACAATTACTGCTTCAATCTCATCCCCTTTATTCCCCTCCACACACCCAGGTCATTGTACTAACAATTTAGGGAGTCACAGAGGCCTACCTATACTCACTTATTCAATATGCTTTTGCTTTGGGTGCAACTAAACTCTTTGTGATATTTAGACAGTTGTCCTAGGCCAGCATTATTCTTTGACCTTCCCCCTTCAATGTAGACCCTCATTATGCCCTTTAACATCAGAAGAGTTGGCTAGTGTAGTCCTTTGCAGGGGGAAATGTCTTACTATTACCTGATCAATCACACACACAGAGCCCAGAACAATGTGAAGAATAGGACTTTACTCTTAGCTCTGCTTGCCTATCCTGATCTGGAGAGTCACCCTCTGCCCTCTCCCTCCCCTCTTTTGGATTAGCTCCTCTTTCCAAATTAATGGTTTGGGCAAGCCTTTGTTCTCCCCTTTCAGGGCCACCCACAAAGCTGCTCTCTCGGTGTCTACAGGAGAATCCCCCCTGAAACCCTCTCCTCTCAGCTCCTCTCCTCTCTTCCCTTCCAAGGATCCTTGCCCTCTTAAGCTCTGTCTCCATGAGATTCCATTTTTTTCCATCTTGGCTTGACGTTTGAGGTGTCAGTTATACTATTCAGTTTGCCTGCCCCTTGATGGAGCCAGAAAGGGCTTTAGACTCTTGCAGGTGGAAAGGGAGATGAAGGAAAGTGTACTCACTGGTCCAGCCTCAGGATTAAGCACTTTACAAGACAATCAGACCTTTCACACTGACCAGAATGCCTGCCTCTTAGCATGCTCCTTGTGTGTAATGCTGCAAAAAGAATCTCCTGTTGATTGGCTTTCCTTTCAATTACATCAACACAAAGTCCCCTTCTATTATCCCGCTCTGGTATGTTCCAGCCCCACAAAGGGTGCTGGGAGAAAATAACCTGTCAGGCACATTGGGCACCCCTGTACATGGTATATTACTAAAGATTTCTTCTCAACTTCTCTAGACTTTATTCCATTGCCATCATTTAGTCCATTCATTTATCCAGTCATTCATTTATCAAAACTCACTGTGCCAGACCCTAAGCAAGATATATTATCCCCACTCTCTAGATTCTCTCTTACTATGGCAGGGACACAAAATGGAAGCAGACAAGAATGGTATGCTACAATCAGTTCAATGGTAGAAGGAAACCAGGAACAGTGAGGGAAGACAGGATCACCTCCCGCCTAGCTAGAGAGGACGTCTGGTGAGGGGAGGGACCTGATGCAAAGGAGCAGAGATGATGCTAGAGCAGAGACCTGGAAGATGAGAGCACCATGCCTGAGGCTGACAGCTCTGTAATCTAGTGCAGCTGGAATAAGGCAGGGTGTGGCATGAGATGAGGTGGAGAAGCAGACTCAGGAGAACCTTGGGCCCAAACTAAGGAAGCTGCAGTTGTACCTGATTCCTATAGTCCAGGGTCAATATTGACTGAATGGAAAGGCACACTCTCTTACTGGTCAGAATGAAGTGATGGCCAATCAGAACAGAGACTGGCAAGGAGAGAGGTATCGCCAAAGTGCTTGCTTCTTATGCCTAACTGTGGTGGAGGACAAGACCTGATAATAATGGAGGTTAAATTTCCTAGGACTTCAGTGGGATATGAGAATGAAAATTAAAATTAGACTTGGATTGATTTAGCGAAAAGAAGGAAATTGGAAGGGTTAAGCAGCCCCTAAAGAAATTTATCCTGGGGTAGGTGTTCTCAGATGCTTAGATGTGGGTATGGGGAAGGGCCAGGATGAAAGGCAGAATTTTTATAAATTTGTCCTCTGAAGCCAGCTTCAAGTTTGCTAACTCTATAGAACACCCCCACCCCTTTTTATTCTCCCCACTGTCTCGGTGGGAGATCACTTAATTAAATAATCAGAGTGCCCTCTAGTGGCCTGCTGTGACTCCAGGGCTGAAGGAAACCTAAGCTTTGTGAGTTGGTGTGTCTATGGCTAGGTAATACTCTGGGCTATAGAGGATTGGCATATGGTATCCCTCTAAATTCTGGCCCACTGAAGCTGGCTTCGCAATGGAGCCAGGTGACATGGGCCAGGGGTAGAGGTCAAAGATCATCATGATGGAGCATATGTACTGTGGAATGAACTGTTTGCAGGCAATAGGTCAGATCTTCTCACGGGTGGTAGAATCCCTGAGGTTTCCTCCAGTGTCCTGTTGCAGCCTCTGCCTGGCTTCATATTTGAGCTTGGTGAGTAGTACAAAGGGGAATTTGTACCTTTTTGAATCTCTTTTCCAGAGGGGGCCACCACATGAGGACATGCTTAGGATTGCAGATACCTGAGACGGGGTTGAGAACGTAGACTTAGAAGGCAGGCTACCAGTATTCAAAGGCCAACTCTACCATCTCCTTAGCTGTGAAAACCTGGGCAGGTACTTAATTCTTTGTCTACAAAATAGGGATGCTTACTGTTGGTGGAACTATGAGGACTAAACGACATCCTAGGTCTAAGAGCTTAAGATAGTGGCTGGGACATAGTAAGCAACTAAGAAATAGTAGTTGTTACTGTTGCAAGGGGCATTTGTGCCAGGAGTGGAAGGGGAAATTTTGCAGAAATTGTCTATTGCAAGTTTGGGATAATGACTTGAAGGGAAGGGATCAGAGTTCTTGGTATGGTACTTGTTTCTATGGTGACTTGGGGATTAGGGATATCTGCAATGGTCCCTGTGGTTTCCCAGGCACAGACTTCTCTCCTTTCTTACCTCAGATCATTGACATAAGCACCTTATTGGATGGTCTGATAGGCGAGAGTAAACAGACCCCAGGAGTCCATGAAGCAGGTGTGGCGACACTGATGGGGTCTTCTGTTTTGTGGTGGTGCTGGGATGATCCCCAAGATCCTTCAGCCTTTAGTCCATTGGAAGACTGGTGAGCTGGCCTTAGAGTTCTGCCAGTGCCTATAGAGCTGGGAAGCTGGCCTGCTTCTGGTCCTGAGGGATGCTTGTAGGTCTTGAGGCAAAAAGCTGCTGGAGAGTTCCAAGTCCCTGGGCTGACAGGTGTCCGCTTAGCAGTTCTGGCTTCCCCTTGCAGTTGGCATGTGATAGCAGGATCCCTGGGCAATACAACATGCCTCTGGGAAGTTGGCAACTGCTCTGGGATATGGTGATTGCTACAAAAATCCACGGATGTCCAAAGCTTTTGCAAGATGGTCTTCTCAATCCGAATCTTTCTTTCTATCAAGCAATCTTGATAGCAGCCCTTACGACAGCAGTGCATTTATCCAACACCTCTTGAGACAGCAAAGCAGTCTTGTGAAGAGTATGAGCTTTGGATCCAGTAGATCTGGGCTCAAATCCAGATAATGCCAATATCTTTTCACATCTTTATTGAGATATAGCTCACACAACACACATTTCACCTCTTGAAAGTATACAACAGTTTTAACAGCTACCATCACCACAGTAGATTGCAGAATACTTTCATCACCCTAAAAGAAAACATATTCATTAGCAGTTGTTCCCCATTCCCACCCAAAACCTGTTAAAGAAAACCAGAGCCAGACAGTAGTTAAAGTGATAAAAGCAAATTTTATTCAGAAACTATTACAATAGGGAGAAAAGACCTCACTGTAGAAACTGGCTTAATTCTTAATGCAGAAAGGACAAGTGGGATGGAGAGCCCAAAAGCAGGCTTGACAGCATGGGACTGGGATAGAAAATGACTATGTGGAGATGTCAATGGTAGGGTCATTGTGGATAAGCCTTTTTAAGTGTTCAGCAAATAATTAGGCTTGCTAGTATTTCGTTCAAGGTTTTTCAACCACATCCATAAGAGATATTGGTGTGATGTCTTTTCCTAGTTTTGTCCTCAGAGAAGAGTTGAGAGGTGTTCCCTACTCTTTTGTTTTTGGAAAGTTGCTAAGAATTGGTTATTTCATCTTCAAACATTTGGTAGAATTCAACCATTAAGCCATCTGGGCTAGGCTAAGACTTTTCCTTGGGAATAATTTATTTATTTAT
>NW_008347808.1:5121580-5156856 GCF_000622305.1 Nannospalax galili
CCAAGACTAGAAATGGCATGGGTCCCAAACTAGGAGTATAGAACGGCGGGAGGGATGGAAGGGGGAATGTGGCTTAGGGAGTCCCGGCGCGAGAGCTGCGCTATAGACTTACACCAAGAGGCGTGAGGATGGTAGTCGGGAATAATTTATTTTTAAATTGATAATTGATTCTCTTGGTGAAGATCTGTTCAAAGAATCAGCTTCTCTGATCTATTTTGGCAGTGTGTATTTGTTTTAGTTCATATTGTACTGCTACAAAACAGATGGTAGAATTTGTTTTTTAAAGATGTATTTTAAAGTGTGTGTGTGTGTGTGTCTGTCTCGGGAATAATTTATTTTTAAATTGATAATTGATTCTCTTGGTGAAGATCTGTTCAAAGAATCAGCTTCTCTGATCTATTTTGGCAGTGTGTATTTGTTTTAGTTCATATTGTACTGCTACAAAACAGATGGTAGAATTTGTTTTTTAAAGATGTATTTTAAAGTGTGTGTGTGTGTGTGTCTGTCTGTCTGTCTGTATTTGTGCACATGACTTCAGGTGCCCACAGAGGCCAGAGGTATCAGATCTCCCTTGACCCCCAGTTTCCAGCAGTTGTGAGCCTCCTGACATGGGTGCTAGGAACTCAACTCAAGCTTCTGTAATAGTAATTTGTATTCCTAACCACAGGCCATCTGTCCAGCCCAAGATGGTGTAATTTGTAAGAAAGGAAGTTTACTTCTCACACTTCTGAATGCTGGAAAGTCCTGTACCTGACAAAGGCCTTACTGTGTATCTTTACATGACCCTGTATCCTCATACAACCACTTCTCAAGTCCTGTTTAGACTATTAACCCGCTCAAGAAGACTGATCCTTCATGACCTCAAGACCTCCCAGAAAGCCCCACCTCTCAGTACTATTGCATTGTGGGTTAGGTTTTCCACACGTATTTTAATTTTTTAAAAAAACTTTACTTTTTATTTTATGTGTGTATTTTACCTGTATGTATCTAAGTACACCCATGTTGTGCAGTGCCCACAGAGGCCAGAAGATGGCGAAAGATCCCCTGGAACTGGAGTTATGGATGGTTTGTTAGCCTCCATGTGGGTGCTGGAAACCGAACCTGCTTCTCTGCAAGAGCAGTCAGTGCTCTTAACTGCTGAGCCATCTCTCCAGCCCCCCACTATGCATAATTTTATATTATTTTAAAACATTTATTTATGTAGTTTGTGTATAGGAGGGGCACATGCCATGGTGCACTTGTGAAGTTCAAGGACAGCTTGTGGGGGTTAGTTCTCTTCCAAAATGTTGGTTCTGGGGATCGAACTCAGATCTTGGACTTGGTGGCAAGTGTCTTTGCCTTCAGAGCCCTCTCACTGACTCCACATGTGAGTTTTTGTGTGTAGGTGTGTGTATGCATGAATATGTTTGTATTTGTCCACATGTGTGTGGGTGTGTATATATTTATGTGGAGGCCAGGGTCTGATGTCTGGTGTCTTCCCCTATTGCTCTCAACTATGATTATTTTTGCAACAGGATGTCACTATTTAGCCCTGGCTATCCTGGAATTCACTATGCAGACCAGGCTACCTTTGAACTCCCAGATGTCTTCTCAAGTGCTGGAATTAAAGAATTGTGCCACCACACTCATCTACTACCTTATTTTTTGAGACAGGGTCTCTCATTGAACCTGAAGCTCACCTATTAGGTCAGACTAGCTGGCCAGTAAGATCTTCAGATCTTTGTGTCTCTGCCTCCCAATTACTGGTATTATAGGCCTTTATGTGGGTGCTGGTAATCCAAACTCAAGTATTCATGCTTCTGTGGTAAGCACTTTACCAACTGAATCATCTCTCCACCCTTTACTCATGAATTTTGAGCAACAGATTCAGATCATAGCATTCTGCCCCTGCTCCCTTCTATTCATATTCTCCTCTTACACAAAATGCATTCATTATCCTCCACTAACTCAAAAGTCTTAACTCATTCTATCACAAACTCCAAAGTCATCTGAATCAGATATGGGTGAGACTCAGGGCATGATTTATCCTGAGGCAAATTCTCTCCAGCTGTGAGGACATGGACATAATTCAGCCAAGCTCTTGCTGCTTGGTAAAACTGAGAAATTACACAAGTTCCGTACACCCAAAATATAAGGGTGGGAATGACACAGGGAAAACATTTTTATCCCCAAAAGTAGAAATAGAAAAAAAGAAAAGAAAAAAGTTTCCTAAGCAAGTCCAAAATCTAATAGGGAAAATAAATCTTAAAGCTGGAAAGTGATTTTGACTCCCTGTTCTACCTCCTTACACACTCTGGGGCAGGGCAACTCCCTAAGTTTTGCTGGATCAAGCCATGCTTCAACTCTCAAACACTGAAGTCACTTTCCCAGGTTGGCACTGGGTGCTGGTAGCTCTAAAGTTCTGGGATTTCAGGGCAAGTGTGCACTCAGAGCTGTGCCTCCTAGGTGCTGTCTCTGATGGCTCTGCCCCGGAAGACATCTCTACCTGGACGCCAAGGCTTTCTGAGGCATTCCTTAATACTTAGGTCTAGGCAGCCATGCCAATAGAGCATTTTTTTTTGGTACTGGAGGCTGAACTCAGGACCATCTCTACCTTTCTTTTCTTTTTTCTTTTCTTTCTTCCCTTCTTCCTCCCTTCCTTTCATTTTGATACAGGTTCTCAATAAGTTGCAAAAGCTGGCTTTGAGCTCATGGTGTAGCCCAAAGTGACCTGGAACATCATCCCGAGTGCTGTGGTTACAGGCCTGTGCCACCATACCCAGTCTCTTGCCTAGCTCTTGTACTCTCTGCATCTGTAGAATCAGCACTACATAGATGCTGCCAAAGTTCACTGCTTGAATGCTGAGGAGTGGTGTCCTGAGCCATCCCTGCGGTGGCAGAGGAGTACTGTCCTGAAACGAAGGAAGAAGAGACATGAGATGGCCCGGACAGTGAGCTCACAATTAGTGTGGCACCTACCTTTAAACCATCCTACCCTGAAGGCCCTGGTATAGTGATCTTCAATGAGACGGACAACCCTAAAGATCTTTGAAATGTCCTCAGAGTCATGCTCCCACCATCATAATGAATAGCACCCGGCCTCCATCTAGCCAGAACAATGTCTTTTGCAAACAGCTGCTTGCCCATATACTCAATTTTATCCTCTCCAACACACTTTCTTAAATTCTTTACATGACCAGGCTGAGAACTTCCAAATATTTGTGTCTTCTTTAAAAGAATAATAATTTTTTTCTTAGCTTATAAAGAACTGTGCTTTATTATAACATTTTTCATTTTCAAACAAAAGTTGTTTTTGTTGTTTCTTCCTGCCTCCCTTCTTTTTGTACCCCTCTCCCTCTCTTATACTCCAGCCCAGAACCTTCCCTTTTGCTTTCTTATCACATGTTGTCTTCTGCCCTTCACCCTTTCTCAACATCTCTTGTTCACCTCCTGTATCTTCTGCCTAGTTTCACGGTCTATACCCCCCTACTCCGCTACTCCCTTATCTACATACAGGCAGACACTGAAAATTGGGGTCTATTTCCCTTTTAAATATAAATGCCATCATAAGTCATCTTTCTCTTCTTGCATTTTGCTGGTAAGAGAAACCCCACTGTACCCTGGGCACAGCACCTCATGGATTTCTTTCATTAAACATCTCTGTTCACTGCCATCACTGCTGTGTCTTCCATGACCCCCTAGCCTAGGACACTGGCCTAATTCAGCCAAATTCTTTGCCCCCTTGTAACAAGGGTGGCCTTTCCCTCAGTTTCCAACACTTTGCTCCTCATTGCTATCCAAGGATTCCTCAGAGCCATCTTTAAAATTTGTTTTGCATCTATTTCTTCTCTTTCTCTCTCTCTCTCTCTCTGTGTGTGTGTGTGTGTGTGTGTGTGTGTGTGTGTGTGTGTGTTGTGGCACACCACAGTGACATGCAGAGGTCAGAAGACGTGTGGGAGTGGGTGCTGTTCTTCCATCATGTGGGTCCTGGGGATCAAATTCAAGTTGTCAGGCTTGGCAGGAAGCACCTTAACCTGCTGAGCCATCTCACTGGGCCCCATCAGAGCAGTCTTTACACTATTTCTACCATTTGTACATTCTGGTCACAAAAAAAGACTAAGGTCTTCCCAAGAGTTTTGCTCTTCTTCTGAGCCCTTACCAGATTTGTCTTTAATGTTCCAACCCAGGACAGTACAGGCTTTTCAAAACATGCATTCCAAAACTGTTTCAACCTCCGCTCATGACCCAGTCCCAAAGTTGTCTTTACATTTTCAGGTGTTTGTTACAGCAACACCCCACTAGCCTCATATTAGTCTCTGTCTTTGTCCATTTGTGCTGCTGTAACGTAATGCCCAACACCGGTTAATTCACAGAAAACAGAAAAGTAATTTCTCATAGTTGTCTGGGAAGTCTAATATCAAGGTGCCAGTATCAAGTAAGTATCTTCTTGTGCAGGGTCACATGGTGCAAAGCAGATGGGCAAGAAAGGATGAACACTGTGTGCTCACATGGCAAAGACTGAAAGAAAATGAATCAAATTCATTCAGCAAAACTTTTAATAGCAGCTCTACCCTCATGACCTATACACCTCCTAACAGGACCCACCGCCTAACACGGTGCATTGGAGATGTGGTTTCTAGCGCATGGATTCTGAGGGACATATGCATATTGTAACAGAATCTTTCGAGGAACCTGTCCATTTCATCTTAGTTTTCTTGTCTGGCAGCACACAGTTGCCTGTAATGATTCCTTATAGCCCTTTGCACATCCATATGGCCAGCAGCAGCACTGTCTTTTACTCCTGATTTTAGTAAATGGAGAGCTCTCAATTGCATAGTTAATCCAACTAAAGTTTTGTCAGTTGAAAAAATCTTTTTGAAGAACCTTCAAAAAATGTGACTGCTTTTTGGTAGTTTTTTTTTCATTTATTTCCACTCTTATCTTTATTATTTGTATCACTCCTCTTGCTTTAGGTTTAGCTTGCTCTTCCTTTTCCCAGCAAGTGCTGCTGTTTTTCTTGCTGTGCCATCCTGGGTAAGTAAACTCATAATTTGGAGCTTTAGTGCCTCATTTACAAAATGCTAAAATCTCCCTCATGGGGTTATTGGGAAGATGAAATGACATGATGTGGATGAAGTACTTGGTTCTGAGACTGGCACGAAGATAGTGCTTAACAAATGCTAGCTTCTGTTGCTATTTTTTTAAAGCTTTATTATCAATTATTATCATGTGTGTATGATGTATGTATAGGTGTGCAGGTCATGGCGCATGAGTGAAGGTCAGAGGAAAACACTGTATGGTTGGTTCTCCACTTCTGCCTTTAAGTGGGTTCTGGGGATCAGACTCAGGCTTTTTTGGTGTGTGCCTTTACTCATTGAACCATCTTTTCCACCCCACCTCTGCTACTTCCTTTCACTCGTTATCCACGTAATTCTGTAATTGTACTCTATGATGTATTGCAAAAGAAAAATCAATTATAATATTAAATAATCTTTCACTTATGATCAACCCAAACATGTCTGAAATCTAGAACATGATATGAATCATTTCTCTACGGTTTCTAGTTGATAGTCATTTAATCCATAGATTTGTCTAAGATGAATGCTTAGAAAGCTTTCACCTCCCTTTCCTTTGGAACTCCTTTGCCCTCACTTCCACCCCCAGCTCCCTTGTTCTGGACTACTGCCATAATCCCTTGAACTTTTCTAGATGAGATCAGTGAGAATGCCTCATTCTTTAGATGAAGCACCTTACAGACTGACAAACTTCTTTGTTGAGTCTATCCATCTCCTCCCCTAAAAATCCAATGTATGATAAATTACTTCCTCACCTGAAATGAAGATACGGTTAGAAGAACTGGATGACTTCTAGTGTGAAAACACCCCTCTCTTTTCACCAAGAATAAGAAAAAAAAAACTAAAAAGACCCAGGGAAGTCATATATTAATTGGTTGAAAAACTATGTCAAATTAAACTTTAATTTGCAAATGTTGAGGATTTGTTATGATGTTTAAGGTTCCTCTTAGATATTATGTTTCTTAGTTTTGTTACTTGGTATGAAAAATATAATTTATTAAAGATAGAGATTTTAAAAAAGAATAGTGAGTAACAAGCATCGCAATGGAAACATTTGCACTGCTGTGAAGACTATGGCATTATCTCCTTAGTGCGTTAGGAGAAACTATGGAAAATCAGAAGTCTGCATACCAGAAGAAGTTAGCAACATGAGCTAGATCTTCTCTTAGCATAATCTGCTAACTACGTCAGTCGTCATGTTGGACTTCCTAATAACCATTGGAGGACACCCCTCTGTGCTTCTACCACATTAATATGTTTCTCTCACAGGATCCAACTTCAAGGTGTCTAAGTAATATTTTGTGTAAAGACTCTTGCTAATATCTGGTGCTTTGGAAATTCCTGCTCAAAAGTCATCTCATCTCCCCACTTTCTGTCCTTATTATTCTCCTTTCTTCAGCGACCTTGAGAATAAATAGGTAATCTGACCACTACTATTGTCTAGGGTTCAGATTGCTTCACATCCTGATCATTTCCCTGATGGTTTGTTATGATGTATTCTGCCAGTGGTTCTCAAAGTGAGGTTCCAGGCTCATCTGAGAACTGGCTGGGAATGCAGATTCTTAGTTCCATTCAAGTTTTACTTAATCAGAAAATTTCAGATGGGACTCAGCAATCTATATTTTAACAATTGTTAAAGGTGATAGCCATGATTGCTTGAGTTTAAAAAACTATTACATTAGGGATCGGGCTCCTGCTCCCCCTTCTAGCTTTATTTTGTAATGTGGCAAGCATTACAAAATAAAGTGTGCTGTTCCACACACTTCTACCACAAATTCAAGAACACTGTACCATCTTATTTGACTGAAATATGTCCTTTCCCCATTAGGGGGAGCAAGACTGGCTTCAGTGAAAGTTCAATTGTAATTTTCCTGGACACAGGCTACAGGATTACTATAGGCTTGGGATCTTACTTTTCCTGTTCAGGAAGGGAATTCCTTTTCTATCACACCTTGCCTCTGCCTTTTTACAACCTGTGGTGTCAGCGCCCATCAGGTGGACTTTATGGGAAAGAACTCCTCTATCTCTATTGCTTCTCAAATTGATCATGAATCCTACCAAGACACCAAGTAGCATTCAAAATAGTACTGCAAAGGACATATAATGGAGGTGGATACCTACTCAGACTTGGAAGAATACAAGCTTGTCCATGATATTTCACTTCTAATTGAAAACTTGTTTTTTTCTAATTATTTGAGTTGCTAGGCCTGTATTTTAAATTTTAATTGATACACATTAATTGTACATATTAGTGGAGTTCTGTGTGATCGTTCCACATATGCACATAGTATGCACTGATAAATAACAGCATCCTTTTTTTACAACCTCTGTTCCAATCTCTAGTAATCACTGTTCTACTTTCAGAGAGAGGGAGGAGAAAGGGAAAGAAGAAGGGAGGAGAGAAGGGAGGGGGAGGGAGGGAGAAATATGAAGTACTTGATTTTCTATGGTTTATTTTATCCAGTGTCCTCTAATTCTTTCCATTTTGCTGCGAATGATGGGATTTCATTCTTCTTTGTGTCTGAAAAATACTCCACACACCATATTTTCTTTGTCCATTCATCTGTTGTTGATGGGTACCTAGGCTGATTCCATATGTTAGTTATACAGTATAGCACCTCAGTAAATGTGGATATGCAGGTGTTTGGTGTGCTGACTTTATTTCTTCTGGATATATATCCAGAAGTAGGATAGTTGTATCATATGTCAAATCTATTTTTAGAATTTTTGAGAACACTTCATACAACAGTAATGTTGTACTAATTTATAGTTCCACCAACATTGTAGAAGAAATTTTTTTTATCCAAATCCTCAACAGCATTTGTTAATTTTTTGGACAATAGCCATTCTAACTGGAGTGAGTCAGAAAATACCATTGTAGGGTTTTTTTTTTTTTTTTTTTTGAGATAGGGTCTCCCCGTAGCACCAACTGACCTGGAACTCACTATAGAGACCAGGCTGGCCTTGATCTCACAGACATCCACCTGCCCCTGCCTCTCAAGTGCTGGGATTAAAGATGTGTGCCACCATGTCCAGCCTCCCATTGTACTTTTAATTAACCTTTTTCTGATGGCTAGTGTGGGAAGATTCAGTCGTTGTCATTTTTATTTGGGTTACTTGGGTTTTCCTGTGAAGTTTTCTGAGTTCCTTACATACTCTGCATATAAACCCTCCGTCAGATGAGTAGTTGGTGAAAAATTTCTTACATTTTCTAATTTTTTTCTTTCTGCTGATTGTTTCTTTTGCTGTGCAGAAACTTTTTAGTTCAGTGTAATCTCATTTGTCAGTTTTTGCTTTTGTTTCCAATGCTTTGGACGCTATTCAGAAAATTATTACCTATTTCAATGTCTTGAAATATTTCCTCTATATTTTATTGTAATAGTTTCCAAGTTTTAGGTCTTACATTTAGGTCTTTGACTCATTTTGAGCTGACTTTATTTTTGAGACAGGGATTTCCTGTGTAACCCACCCTGGGCTTGAACTCATGACCCTCTTATCTCAGCCTCCTGTATGCTAGGATTATAGCCATGCCCAGCTTAATTTTTGTGCAGACTGAGAAATATGGGTCGAATTTCAATCTTCTACATCAGCACATTTATTTTTAAAACTTCCTTGTTTTCTAATAAATGTCTTCATAATTATAACTTTATTTCTGGGTACAACTTTAGCCGTTCCTATAGGTTTTGATAAGTAATGCGTTCATTATCATTGACTTCCAAATAATTTACAGTTTTGTTTTAATTTCCTCCTTAACCCACTAATTTAGACTATATTTTAAATATCAAAATTATGAAAGCTGTTATAGTCTGACTGTGTTCTCCCAATTCATATGCTGAAACGTAATCACTAATTTGATGTTATTAAATGATAGGGCTTTTGGGAGGAAATTAAATCTTGAGAACAGAGTCCCTGTGACTGGAATCAATATCCTTACAAAAGAGGCCCCAGCTGGCTATCTACTTGTTCCACCCTGTAAGGATGTTACCTGGTGAAGGTTTCTTCTCAGTTCTTGTCTTCCACAAGGAAAAAAATTCAGCTGAGAGACCCAGACAGTTTAAGTAGATGTTTATTTAGCGAAGCAGGGTGTATACTCCTAAGACATTAGAATGGGCTATCCTAAAGGAGTCAGGGGATAATAGCCCATTGGGCTCTGTGTAGCGGCTATCTACTTGTTCCACCCTGTAAGGATGTTACCTGGTGAAGGTTTCTTCTCAGTTCTTGTCTTCCACAAGGAAAAAAAATTCAGCTGAGAGACCCAGACAGTTTAAGTAGATGTTTATTTAGCGAAGCAGGGTGTATACTCCTAAGACATTAGAATGGGCTATCCTAAAGGAGTCAGGGGATAATAGCCCATTGGGCTCTGTGTAGCAGATTTTTAAGAAGTTCTTAAGGTCCCCTTGTTTGACATCTTTGTTAACTTTCTCCCCTTAGATGCCACTGTTATTTCACCCCACTCTACTGTGCATGCTCTAGGGTCAAGATAACCCTGCAGGCTTTCCTTCCGTCAAGATGTTCACTGGTGGGCATGTGTGGTCAGTGGAAAATGCCTTGGTGCTTCAATTTCTGATACAGCAGAAAGAACTCAGCTGAAGCTTGAAGAATGATGAGCCACAAAGGTCCATTCTAACCACCAGGAGACACAGTTACCAAGATATAGCTGCAGTTTCCTTGGTTACCTCACGTCTAGTTCCCTTCCTATCCTGCTATTATATACCTAACCTCAAAACAGGTGGATGTGCAGGGCACCCTCCTCCCTTTCGCTCATATCTGCCTAGCTATCTACTCTATCATTAGCCCAAGAAGAAAGTACCATCTATGAACCAGCAGCAGGCCCTCACCAGACATCAAATCTGCTGACATCTTGATCTTGGACTTTTCAGCTGTCAGAACTGTGAGAAATAAGTTTCTTCCTTCTATAAACTACCTAGTCTACAGTGTTTTATTATAGCAGCTCAAACAGAGTGAGACAGATATTTATCTTTTTACTTCTAAAGCTTATTTATGCTCAATTATATGTGCATTATGCTCAACAATACAGTCTATGTAGCATTAATATTTAAACATTTTTCAAAAGGCCATTTGTGATGGTACCTACTTGCAATCTCATCAATTGGCAGGCAGACAGAGGCAGGAAGCTTACTAATTGAGGCCAGCCTACGCTACATAGAAAGATTCTGTCTCAAAATTTTCTTTCATCAAGATAGTCAATTTATGTAAGCATTCCATACATATTTGAAAGAATGTATGTTTTTACTACTGACTAAAAGGTTTTTAGACTACTTTGTAACACAGTAGTCTTACAGTTTCTCAAAAGGTATGTTAAAATGTTTCTCTTTGAGTAAGGAATTAGAAATTTCTTTTTATATTTATTGTTTTATATGTTTTGAAGCAACTTCTTTAGATGCACGATTTTCTCCTGGTATTATATCTCCCTCATGAATTGTTCCTTTAATTAATATGAAATTTCTTTCTTTGTCCCTTTAACGTTATTTCAATGTTATTTCATCTGTTAATATTTTTTTTCACTTTTTTGAGACAAGATCACCCTATAGCCCCAGCTGGCCTGGAACTAGCTATGTAGACCAGGCTGGCCTTGATCACAACAGAGATTCACCTACCTCTACCTCCCAAGTGCTGGGCTCAAGGACATGTACTACCATACCCAGATCTTTTGTTATTATTCTCTAGCATATAATTTTCTGTTCATTTGAATTACTAGCGTTCCCTTGTCATTTTGTTTTAGCTAGTATTTTTCTTTGATACTCACATGAGAACCTCTGTGATTTAGTAGGTAAATAAATCTCTTCATATAAAGCTTTATTACTAATACAAATGAACTTGTGTCTGCCTTATTTTGTGTTTTCTGTTTAACTTGATTTTTCTTTGTATATTCTGGAATGAAAAGTATTTTTCTTCATTCAATTGATTTGAAATGCAAACACCCAGAAAGCAGGAATTGGAGGATCAGAGTGGTCAAGTGTTTAGTTTTAGATTATACACTTCATTGTGAGTCTAGTAATGTGGTTTTTTTAGATGACTCTCCTGATGTTAAAACCTGGTTCTGATGTACTTCAAAGTCAATTGTCCCAAAATTTCCAGAATAAGGCAGGGTGTAAAGAAGCAAACACAAAAGCTGAACTTTTTCTAATACAATGACAGCTAATATTTACTGAGTGCTGACTATGTGCCAGGCAGTTTTCCACACCTCACTGTCATCAGTCTGAACAGAAAGCAAGAACAATGTATTAATGAGGTATGCTGGGCAAGACTGCCTGTTGCTTAGAGTAGCATCCACCTCCTCTCCACTGAACATAGCAGTGAAGTGAACACTGATATTGCTAAACACACAAAACAAACTGCCAGTCCCCACCCAGAAGGTCATGTGCTCCTTCATTTAACCAACAGCCATCTAGCATCTATTATATATTATGTATTTGTTTCTAGTCTCTTCCCTCTTGGAGCTAATATTCTAGCAAGGGAGGCACATAATATACAAGAAAACAACAACAAAAATTAAAAAATTAAACAGTGCTGGGCTGGAGAGATGGCTCAGCGGTTAAGAACACCAACTGTTCTTGCAGAAGACCCAGGTTCGCATCCCAGCACCCACATGGCAGCTAACAACTGTCTGTAACTCCAGTTCCAGGGGTTCCGACAGCCTCTTCCGTCCTCCGCGGGCATTGCATGGCACGGGTGCACTTACCTACATGTGGGCAATACACGCATACACATAAAATAAAAATAATAAGTTAAAAAATTTTTAAAGTGAAATAGTGCTACGTTCATAAGAAAACATGGAAGAATGAATTACAGAAACAAAGGTGAGGGGGCAGGGCTACTTTAGGCAGGCTGCTCAGGTAAATCTAGTAATAAGAGGAGGTCTATGTTTATTTCCAAGTGACCACAAATGGTAGATCTGTGCATCTGACTGTAGTAAGAAGTCAGAGACGGCTTCTCTGAAGAAGGGACATTGACTCTGAGAAGCTGAATAATGAAAAGAGAACCACCTGCTTATGGCAATAGGCGTTTCAGACAGAGGGAACAGGACTTCAGGAAGATTTTGGTGTGTTTAAAGCAAAGCAAGAAGGTCAGGGTTGTTGAAAGTGGATAGATAAAGAAACCAGTGGGAGGGGGCTGTGGAGATTGCTCAGTGGTTAAGGGCACTGGCTACTCTTGCAGAAGACCCAGGTTTGATATCTGGTATCCACACAGCAGCTAACAACCATCTGTAACTCCAGTTCCAGTTCCAGGGGATGTGACACCCTCTTCTGGCCTCTGAGAGCATTGCACAACATGTGTGCCCTTACATAGATGCAGGCAATATACTCATACACATAAGAAACTAGTGGGAGAGAATGTTAGTGGCAAAATTAATCAGTGTTTGAAGGCCATGGTCATGACTTAATTTTGTTCTTAATGTCATTTTTTGGGGGCAACAGCTGCTGTTGTTAATGTCATTTATTTTGCTTTTAATCACATTAATTTTGTTTCTTGCTTTTCGTTTTTTTGAGATAGGTTTTCACACTATAGCTCACGCTGGCCTTGAACCACAATGCTCCTGCCTTAATATCTTGAGTGGTGGGATTATAAGTGCGCATCACCACCCCTGGCTCAAATAATGTAACTTTTTTACATTCTAGGTAAATTCTTTAGCACTGAGCTTCATTACTAGCCTTAATTTCCAAACATATAACAAATTAGAGAAAATAATATAATGAATATTTATGTTCCTATCACAAAGCTTCACCAATTAACAAACGATCAATCTTATTTCACATATATCCTTTACTCTCCTGATACACACTGAAATATTAAGCATAACTCAGCATATCCTTTAATCTATAAATACTTTATTATGCAGCTCCAGAAATGAGTCTGTGTTTTAAAATATTACCACAATATGTTGGAGGAATTTATATATGAGAGTGATGTGGTGTGATGTGTATTTAAAAGATTACCCTGACAACTTATGAATAGTGGCTTATAGGTCCTCAGGGATGGCACTGAAGAGATTCTTGAGGCTCCTGCAGTGGTTCAATAGACAGATGGTGGTGGCTTATCCCAGTAGTAGTGCTAGAGATGGAAACAGTTGGGCTAACGTCGATATGAAGGTAATAGTCGTCCAGAAAGCCAAGAAACCTTGTAATTACAAAGTTCTAAGAGTGCTCCTGCTCCAAGACCACAGTCACTTTTGTCAGCATTATCCATATACTTTCAGGGAAGATGATAGTCCTGGGGAACTCTACCAGGGGATGGCCAAGAATGGTTACTCTGTAGGTCATCCAAACCATCTGGGCTGAGGTTTACAGTATTTGTTGCCCAAATGTATCTCCATTGCATAGCTCTGAAGTACATGCTGAATGCTGATCTTTATGTTGCAGAACACTAGTAGCACTTCTAAGGATGGCCAAGGCCATCACCAGTTGATCTGGTGATAGGGGGCCTTGCCTACTAGTTGGGCTGCTGAAAACACACTGAGATAAAGGCTTCTGAAGGCCTAAGCTTGGTCCCAGACCACACAACAGCGTTGTAACCACAGAGACCCCAGCTGTAGTCAAGGGAGAAAAAGAAAGAACAAGCTAGAAAAGTAGGGTAGAATGCAAGATTTTATCTGGGAAATGAGGAGGCTTTAAGATGATGTGCTGGTTGATTTTGGTCACCTTGACACAAACTAGAGTCACCCGGGAAGAGGGAACCTCAGCTGAGGAATTCCTTTGTCTGGATTGGCTTTTGGATGTGTTGGTGAGGCATTTCTTAACTGTTAGTTGATGTAGGAGGGCCCAGCCCACTGTGGGCAGAGCCATCCCTGAGCAGGTGGGCCTGGGCTGTATAAGAAAGCTAAATGAAGAACTCACGGGAAGCAAGCCAGTAAGCAGCATTTGTGCTTCAGTTCCTACCTCTAGGTTCCTGACTAGTTCCTGTGTTCACCTGGGAGTTGTAAGATGAAATTAAAATCCTTCCTCTGAAAGTTGTTTTTTGTCAGTGTTTTACTATAGCAATAGAGAACCAAACTAGAACAGATGACATAGGGGGAGGAGACCTGGGGAGGATGGGAAACACATCACATGGTTGATGCCAAAGGAATCAACAGGAGGCTGGAAAACAGTGCATACTGCAAGATGAAAGTGGCTCAGTGTGTAGGCTGCGAATTATTCAGGGCATCAGAGGCTAGACTCAGCTATTTGGTTGAGGCTTAGGCGGAGATGGGGATGGCTGATATGAGGAATCCTGTCGAGCAGGATGAGGTACTGACAGATGCTTCTCTGTTCATCTACCTTTTCAGGGTTACAGAGGAAGTTGTATATCTACCAAAGCCTTCAGATTCCTGAAAATATAGACTGCTCTGAGTTTGTCCAGTAGAAAGGGGCTGGAGAATTGTGGGATCATCTTGTGCATTTGCGATGTGTCAGTCTTGGCCATCCCAGGGGTGCCCTAGCTCATTATTTTAAAAGACAGGTAAAGCTTCTCCTATTTCCTCAAGAGATTTTGGTCAATACTAGTTTAGAGCACTCATTCCTTTGGTCCTAGCACACATGTTCCCCATAGAATTAGGCTCCAGAAATGAGAATGATGACTCTGTCCCTCCCACTCCAGGAATATCTCTCCAGAAGCCACATATCTGGCCAGCATTTTAACTACTTGTGGAGCTGGCTGTCCAGCTGCCTCTCACATTAAGGACTGACAACTGTAGATCAAAGGGACAGTCACTGCCCTACAGCAGGGAAGACAGAAAATGAGTGACTACAAAAGTTTGCAACTTACCTGAAGTCAGCGTAAGTCAGGGCCTCTGGGAGAGAATTTCAGTTACAATAGGTTCTGAGCAAGATTCTGGATGGTAATAATAGTGAACAAAATCATGATGATGGTAGTGGTAGCAGTGATGGAGATGTAATAGTACTTGCTGAGTAGCAGACATTATACTAAGTGTTTACATATACATACATATGTTCATACATGCACACATACATACATACATACATACATAATTGATATGGAAATCTCACTTACTCATCATAGTCACCATGAAAGGCTCTTATTAACCTTATTTTACTGTTAGGGAAACTGAAACTCAGAGTGTTAACTGAGTTGTCCAAAATTACCGGCTAGTAAATGGCCGAGCTCAAATTCAAATACATTCGGCCTGACATCAGCATGTGGAATATACTATAACCTGGACCTTCCTGAATGTGGAAAGGAGGCAAACATGAAAGCTGACTGGATGAAAGAGCAAGCCCAAGCATCTAACTTTCTTATGGCACAGATTTAAAGATGCCTCTTCCAACATATATGCTTGGCTTTGGGAAGTAGATGGCAGGCTTATACAGATCCATGTATTCTTTTTGGTTGTGGGAATGACTCAAGCAATAGTCCTAGTCATGCTAGAAAAGAGTTATGGCTTCCAGTGTACATTCTAGCCATATTCACTGGGGACCCATTTGGTCATATTTCCCACTTCCTATACCTGAGGCAGTTCATCATACAAGAGCCCAGCCAATCCCTTATAAAACTTTACCAAGTGTATTATACCATACTGCAGAAATTTTGGGCAAGCCTATGAAACTCCAACCTATAGCTAACATAATAAAGGGGGAAAAACTCAAAGCATTTTGAATAAAATCAAGAACAAGGCAAGAATGTCCTCTATATCCACTCTTATTCAATGTAGTGTTTGAAGTGTCAGCTAGAGCAACAAGACAAGAAAGAAATAAAGGGGATACAAATAGCCCTCCCTTGAATCTACGGCACATCACTTAATTTTTTTGTTGTTGTATATATTCACTGTACATGGTACTTTGTTAAATAAGGTTATTACTAGACAATCAGCATATTACCCCTCATATCCCCTTCTTCCCTCTCCCCTTCCTATTGGTCCTTTTTTTCTCCTAGATAGTTTCACATCTACTTTCACATCATCTGTATGAGTATCATATATGATTTTATGTATCTATGTAAAACCTAAGACCTACAAATGAGCAAGAATACACAATATTTGTCTTTCAGAGATTGACTTGATTTGTTTGATATGATTATCTCCAGTTGCATACATCTTCCTAAAAATGGTGTAACTTTATTCTTCTTTATGGCTGAAAAAGACCATTCTATAAGATGAACTATAAATGGCCAATACACAAATGAAAAAATATTCACCATGACTAGTCAACAGAGAAATATAAAAGTACATTGAGATTCCATCTCACCCCAGTCATAAAGGTAGTCATTAAGAAAACAAGTAACACCAAATGTTGGTCAGAATGTGAACAAAAGGGAACCCTTATATTCTTCTGATTGGAATATTAACTAGTCCAGCCACTATGGAAATCAATATGGCGTTCCTAAAAATAGGCATTGAAACTCTGATGGATATTGCAATGAATCTGTAGATTGCTTTTTGCAGTATAGGCATTTTCATAATAATAATTCTTTAAGCCTATGAACATGGGAGGTCTTCCATTTTTTTCTCCAGTGTTTTAAAAACAAATTTTCATTGTAGAGGTCTTTTATTTACTTGCTGAGGTTTATTTCTTGGGCTTTTGTAACACAGTTGTGAATGGGATTGTATTTTTTGATTTCTTTCTCAGCGTGTTTTTATTGGTATATAGGAAGGCTACTGATTTTTGTGTATTACTTTTGTATTCTGTTATTTTGGTGAAAATTTGAGTCAGTTTTAAGAGTTTTCTGGTCCTGGAGTCTTTAATGGCTCTTGTGTATAGAATCATATCATTGATAAATAAGGATACTTTGACTTCTTCTTTTCCTGTTTGTATCTCTTTTATTTCTTTCTCGCCTTGTTGCTCTAGCTGACACTTCAAACACTACATTGAATAAGAGTGGATATAGAAGACATTCTTGCCTTGATCTTGATTTTTCAAAATGCTTTGAGTTTTCCCCCCTTTAGTATGTTCACTATAGGTTTGTTGTATACAATCCTCATTGTATTGAACTATGTTCCCTCTGTGCCTAGTTTCTTCAGGACTTTTATCATGAAGGAATGTTGGTGTTTTAAAATCAAACGCCTTTTCTGCATCTATTGAAATGAGCATGTGATTTCTGTCATTGAGTCCATTTATGTGATCCATTACATTTACTGATTTGCATATGTTGAACCATCCTTGTATTTCTGGAATGAACAGGTCATTTCTGGTAGGAATTAATGTGCTCTATGTCATTTTTTCCCAAGGACCCATTACAATGGGTTATAGATACTATTCAGTTGTGTGATGACTATGTACATAGAATAGCCAATATTTTCTCATCTTTTAAAGAAACACCTTAAGCTTTGCTCCAAAACTGTAAGAGTCAAGACATTATAGAATGTCAGGTGTGGTGGCACATGCCTTTAATCCCAGCACTCGGGAGGCAGAGATAGGTGGATCTCTGTGAGTTCAAGGCCAGCCTGGTTTACAAAGTGAGATCCAGACCAGCTGGGGCTACAGGGAGACCCTGTCTCAAAATGACCAAAAAAAGACATTATAGAACTACATCACAAATAAGGGAGGATCAATCTTCCGTGTGACTATTTTCTCTTTTTTTGAGAGTCGTACTAGGTATCCCAGGCTGACCTCACAATTGGCGTACTCTTGGCTGTACCTCCAGGTGCTGGGATCACAAGCATACTCAACATGCCAGGCTTTTTGTGTGACTCTCCTCTTGTTATTTTTAAGACAGGATCTTGCTATGTAGCCCAGGCTAGCCTTGAACTCACTATGTAGCCCAAGCACCCTCAAACTTGCAATCACTCTGCTCCAGTCTCCTCATTGCTGAGATTACAGACATATGCCACTGTATCCTGCTTTATATGGGAATATTCTTAAGGAAGTTAGTGTGGCTATAAATATGAGTGATCATTTTATGTGTTTGATAGTTTTTACTCCTCACTTCTACCTTGATATTTTTCATGGATTCTCTAGCTAACTAGATTAAAATTCCATAGTCTACCTTTTGCTAGTTAGACCCATGAGATTTGTTGTGTGCAATCTTAATGATCTTGATAGGTATATGAGCCAGTTTATCTGTCTTTAATGATTTGGGATATTAATGAAGAACACAGCCTATCAAGGACACTGGCCCATGAACAAAGGAACAGAACTGGCACAGCTCACTTCCAGGTGGAAACTCTGAGTAAGCATTTTCTCTTTCATAGTTCAGCAGTCATGGAAATAGATTGAGATGGGGGATGTCAGTTTTGAACTCAAGTGATTATTATGCACAAAGCTTCAACCAACTTGCAATGTATACATAACACTATCAATAAACCTTTATTGTTTTACACATTAATTTGAGAATTATTTGTTATCACAGCATATCCATTTTTAATGGATAGACAACAATTCTTCTCAGAGATGAAAGGCTTAAGGACTCAACAAACACACAGATAATACCTTAGGATTTTAGCTTCTCTCGTCCTCCCCATTACCCACTGACCTCAAATTTTTGTATAATGGAAAAGAAAAGGGAAACAGAACTTTGGCAAATTTCTTGGCTTCAGCATAGTAACTATAAGCAACTTTCTGTTTTAATTAACTCCAGATTCTTGGTCTTAATCCAAGCTAACTCAGAGTGTTATTCATAAGGCTGGACCTTCAAGACATTTGGAAATATGAAAGGGTGGCAAGTGGAGAATAACCTTCCAGTTATCTTTGAGGATATCGTCCCTTCACACCAGCTTGAATCACTCATAGACCATGTGGCAGCAGCCAATAGCAGTGATCTTTACACTTTAGCTCTTATTTTTCCATTTCAGCTCCACCCAACTTTCTATTCTGACTTTGTCTCTCATTTTCAGCTTTGTCCTTACTCTTGGGACTTGATGAATGCATATGTCCTCTATGGGTTTTTGGAACCTTGGCATGGTTTATTGGCCCTTACCACTTCTGGACACCATGATTTAATAGCAACCACAATACCTTCTATTATTCAGCACCCATTATGAGCCAGCTACTGGAATAAGCATTATCTCACTTCCTTTAATTCTTACAAGAGCTCTGAGAAGCAAATATTATCTGAATTACCATTTACAAATAAAAAATGAGGCTTAGAGAGATAAGGTCAGCTAGTTAATGAAAGCTGCAGGATTCTTTACACCCACCTAGTTTTGGTTCTTGGAATTTAAACTGTACCAGTTACCCAGTCATTGACTGGCTTTCTGAAGGAATCCATTCTAGTCTTCACTAAAGGATCAATTGACACTTTGGACCATTTGAATAATCAGTGCCCTTTGGCTCTTGCAATAACTCATAGATTGATTTTTCTAGCCCTTTTGGACCAAGAAGCAATAAAGATGCTGGGTCACATCCTTATTTACTCCAAATATCATTTCACAAAGGCTTTCAGTCTGGAAAAGCCCAAAGTTGTCTCTGGAGGCAGCACCTCTGAGCTAATCAAATTATATGCCTTAAAGTCACAAAATAATTTTCTTGAGTCTATTAATCAGCTCCCAAAGCTATCTGGAAGACAATAGAATCTTTTGTATTTGGTTAGCTTATAGAGGCTTGGCACCATCTTGTTTTTACAGGCTGTTCCTCTGATCTACATAACCAAGTTGGCTTTCCCATAGAGGTAAGAGGGCTACCCTATCACAAGAGATCCTTGAACGTTGGCTGCTACAGGGCACTTTTACTCTGGCACTTATTTTTCTAGGAATCCAAATACAATCAAGATAAGCTCTACAGGAGGCAGGCAAGATGACTCAGTGGGTAAAGGTATTTTTCTGCCAAGCTTGAAGAGCTGATTTGAGTTCCAGGCCCCAACTGATGGAAGGAGAGGGCTGACTTCCACAGGTTGTTCTCTAACCTCCATATGCAGGTTGTGGCAAGCACAAGGTCTTGCCATATATATATTCACTCAGTCACTCACTCCAGAACTAAAAAAATATTCTCCCAGGAGACTGCCAGAGAGTGCCAGGCTCTGGCCTCCCTCTGGCATAGGGCCTGAGAATGCAGGGGGCTGCCTGAGAGCACCCAGATCCTGCCTCCATGTGGTAGGGAGCATCCCCTAATTGTGCCATACCCATCCCCCTACCTGGGATTTTGTGAGGCCCCTCTCAAGGCCCCAGGGAAGACTTGGCTTTGGGAGGCTAAAGCTGAAATCCTAGCAGACAGCCTGAGAGGGTAGGCTCTGACCTCCATCAGTGTAGCAGCTATGATCTCAGCACACAGCCAGAGAGTGCTGGGTTCTGGCCTCCCTCTGGCATAGGGGCTGAAAACACAACAGACCAACTAAGAGTCCCAAAATCGCCCCCCCACCCTTAGGGAATTTCCCAAATTTTCTCTGAGTTTCTGCTAATAAGGATCCAAACCTTAGAAAGTAGCCTGAGTATACCTGACTGGAACCTGACTTGGCTTCTGTAGGTGCACCTGAATAGCTGATCTGAAGCCATCAGTTCCCTCCAAAATAAAACCTGATAGAACCTGAAACCTGTATCAACCAGCTTTACATAACCAATAAGGAGAGGAGCTAGGTACCCTGATAATACAAACAGAAGGATACTTCAATTTAATTCTCATATCAGAATCATAAACAACAAAAGAAATTCACATGCCAAAATTACAATGAAAGAATAATAAAATGGAAAGCCAAAACACTATGTCCCCACCAAACTCCACCAGTCTTGTAGAAGAGTTCTACAAGAGAACCCCCTAGAGATAACCCAGGACACTGAATTTAAAAGAACAATCATAACCATGATCAAGGAATTCAACAAATTTAAAGGACACATGAACAAACAAATCAAAGAACTAAAAGAAGATAAGGATAAGTTACTTAATGAATTTACAAAAGAGAGAAACATTGAAGAAAATGTAGGCAGAAATAAAGAAGGAAGTGAAAAACCCAATAAGCCAACTTGAAACAACAGGGGAAAGCCTCACTGCTAGAATGAATGAAATGGAAAACAGAATATCAACACCACAGGATAAAGTTGAAGAATTGGACCACTCAAGCAAAGATTATGGAAAATTTAAAAGAGCATAGGAATGGAATGTGCAAGAGATGTGGGACACCATGAAAAGACCAAATCTATGGATCATAGGAATAGAGGAAGGAGAAGAATTTCAGGTTAATGGTATTGACCAGATCTTAAAGAGGATTGTATAGCAGAATTTCCCAAAATTAAGGAAAGACATCCCCTCCCAAATACAGGAAACACATAGAACACCAAATAGTATCAGAAAAGAAACTCCCCATGACATATCACAGTAAAAACACAAAATGTACAGAACAAAGAGAATAATGAAAGCAGCAAAAGAAAAACAAGTCATATACAAAGGAAATCCCATCAGAATTACAGCTGACTTATTAATGCAAACTATGAAAACCAGAAGAGCCTGGACCAAGATATTTCCAGTCCTACATGACAATAGATGCCAGCCCAGAATGCTATACCCAGCAAAAATGTCTATTATAGTTGAGGGGGAAAGAAAAATCTTCCATGACGCGAATAGCCTGAAAGAATACATGTCCACAAAACCAGCCCTTCAAAGAATAATTGAAACAATACAGAGAGCAGAGAGAGAGAAACAACTGTATCCTGGGGCAATGAAAGAAAATAAATAAAGGTATAACTGAGGAAACACAAAATTAGACAGAGAACATAAACAGCAATCAAAATGACAGCAACCAATACACATCTTTCAATAATAACCTTAAATATCAATGGACTGAGCTCCCCAGTCAAAAGACACAGGCTAAGTGAATGGATTAAGAAATAAAATCCATCCATTTGCTGTCTGCAAGAAATCCATCTCACCTTCAAGGACAGGCACTACCTTAAGGTGAAAGGATGCAAAAGAATATTCCAAGAAAATGGCACCAAGAAACAAGCAGGGGCTGCAATTCTAATATCTGACCAAGAAGTTATTACAATCCTTAACATATATGCACCAATCTCTGGTGCACCATAATTCATAAAAACAACACTACAGGACTTTAAGACACAGATTAACCCCAGCTCAGTAATAGTAGGGGACTTCAATACCCCACTGCCTCTATTAGACAGGTCAACTGGACAAAGAATAAACAGAGAGATGTTTAAATTAAATGATACCATACATCAAATGGACCTAACAGACATCTTTCGAATATTCCACCCAAGCACTGAAGAATACACTTTCTACTCAGCACCCCATGGAACTTTTTCAAAAACTGACCACATACTGCGCCACAAAACAAAGCTCAACAAATACAAAAATATTTAAATAATTCCATACATTCTTTCGGACCACAGTGCAATAAAGCTCAAAATCAACACTGGACAAAGCCCTAGTCACTACACGAACTCATGGTTAAACAACACACTCCTAAACAATGAGTGGGTCAAAGGAGAAAGGGAAGTTTATAGCTCTAAGTGTCTACTCAAAAATCGGAAAGAACACAAATAAATGACTTAATGTTGCAACTCAACACACTTGAAAAGCAACAGCAAACGAAACCCAAATCAGCAGACAAGAAGAAATAAAAATCAGGGCAGAAATTAATGAAATTGAAACAAAGAAAATAATACAAAGAATCAACGAATCCAAGAGCTGGTAATCTTTGAAAAGATAAACAAGATTGAAAGACCGCTAGCCCAGTTAACCAAAAGAAAGAAAGAGCACCTCCAAATCACCAAAATCAGAGATGAAAGGGGAAACATCACAACAGACACCAAGGAGATTCAGAACATTATAAAGGAATACTTTAAAAACCTATATGCTACTACATTTGAAAACCTAAAAGAACCGGATGGGTGTCTAAAAGCATGGGAGCCACCAATGTTAAACCAAGAAGAGATCCAACAGTTTAAACAGACCCATAACATATAAGGAAATTGAAACAGTAATACAAAGACTCCCAACTAAAAAAAGCCCAGATGTATTTACAGCAGAATTCTACCAGACATTTAAAGAAGACCTCCAACCAATACTACTTAAATTATTCAAAATGATAGAGAGAGAGAAGTCCCAAATTCCTTCTATGAAGCCAGCATCACTCTAACACCCAAACCACATAAAGGTACAACCAAAAAAGAAAACTGTAGACCCATATCCTTAATGAACATAGATGCAAAAATTCTCAACAAAATGCTTGCAAACCGCATACAGACACACATCAAAAAGCTCATTCGCCATGATCAAGTAGGTTTTATTCCAGAGATGCAGGGCTGGTTCAATATACGCAAATTAATAAACGCCATTAATCATATAAATGGACTCAAAGACAAAAAAACACATCGTCATCTCAATAGATGCAGAGAAGACCTTGACAAAATTCAACATGCATTTATGTTCAAAGAAGTCCTAGAGGGAATTGGAATGGAGGGAACATACCTCAACATAATTAAAGCCATATATAACAAACCCACAACCAACATCATTCTAAATGGAGATAAACTGGAAACATACCCATTAAAATCAAGAACCAGACAAGGATGTCCACTATCTCCACTCCTTTTTAACATAGCGCTTGAAGCTCTGGCTAGAGCAATAAGACAGGAGAAGGGAATTAAAGGAGTATTAACTGGAAAAGAAGACGTCAAAATATCACTTTTTGCAGATGATATGATAGAATACCTAAGAGATCCCAAAAGTTCCATCAGAAAAGTCCTAGAACTGATCAACACTTTCAGTATAGTGGCAGTTTATAAAATCAATCTACAAAAATTTCTATATACCAATAACAAGCAATTGGAGAAAGAATAGAGGGAAATGCTCCCATTCACAATTGCTGCAAAAGTATCTTGGAATAAATCTGACCAAAAACACCAAAGATCTCTACAATGAACATGTAAAATTGTTAAAGAAAGAGATTGAGGAAGACACCAGTAGATGGAAGAACTTCCCGTGCTCATGGATTGGAAGAATTAATATTGTGAAAATGACCATCCTAACAAAAACAATATATAGATTCAATGCAATCCCAATCAAAATCCCCATGACATACTTCACAGAATTAGAAAAAAACCATCTTTAAATTCGTATGGAAGCAGAAAAGACCCCAGATAGACAAAGGATCCCGGAATACAAAGAGCAACACTGGGGGGAATACTATACCAGATCTCAAAGTATACCACAGAGGTATAGTTATAAAAACAGCATGGTACTGTCAAAAAAATAAACGCATAGACCAATGAAACATCACTGAAGACCCAAATCCGAGTACACGCAATTTCAGCCACCTGATATTTGACAAAGGTGCCAAGAACGCACAATGGAGGAAAGACAGCATCTTCAACAGTTGATGCTGGTAAAACTGGATCTCCACCTGTAGAAGAATGAAACTAGATCCTTACCTTGCACAAAAGTCAACTCCAAATGCATCAAAGACCTAAATGTGAAACTGGAAACCATGAAACTATTAGAAGAAAATATTGCCAGTAACTTACAAGATACAGGTGTAGGAAAGGATTTTCTAAATCAGACAAAAGTTGCTCAGGAATTAAAGTCAGCAATCAACCAGTGGGATCTCATTAAACTAAAAAGCTTCTAGACAGCAAAAGAAACAATAAAAAAAGTGAAGAGAAAACCCACAGAATGGGGGAAAAAATCTTCACCAGTGACACATCTAACAGAGGTTTAACATCCAGACTATACAAAGGACTCAAAAAAAAAAATCAAGAAACCAAATGACCCAATTAAAAGATGGGCTAAAGATCTAAACAGAGAGTTCTCAAAGGAAGAAATAAAGATGGCTAAGAAACATCTCAAAAAGTGTTTGACATCATTAGTAATTAGGGAAATGTAAATTAAAACAACCCTAAGGTATCACCTTACCCCAATCAGACTGGCTAGGGTCAAGAGAACAAATGATACCAAATGCTGGCGAGGATGTGGGGAAAGGGGGACACTTTTACTGCTGGTGGGAATGCAAACTTGTGCAACTCCTATGGAAAACACTATGGAGGACTCTTAAAAAACTAAAAATGAACCTACCATATGACCCAGTTATACCATCCCTTGGCATATACCCAAAGGACTCATCCTATTGTAGAGACACTTGTACAGCCATGTTTGTTGCTAGTCTTTTCACAATAGCTAAGAGATGGAAGCAACCTAAGTGCCCTTCAACTGACGAGTGGTTAACAAAAATGTGGTATATTTACACAATGGAGTTCCATTCAGCAGTAAAGAAAGATGAAATAATGAAATCTGCAGGTACATGGATGGATCTAGAAACTGTTATACTAAGTAAAGTCACACAGACTCAGAAAACAAACGATGTATGTTCTTCTCATATGTGGATCCTAGCACCAAAATCCTCTTAAATTCCAGGTCCTTTTAATAAGATGATGCTGTACAGCAGTCTCTTTTGTATGAAATAACTAGCATCATCACAACTTCAGCTGAGTCTGATCGCTAAACATTGTCACAATTGGGCTTGTTGATGGTTGTGCTCATTTGTTAAAGGAAGGCCAAGCAGGGTCATTGGACTGGAGTATCCAGCCACTCCTCCCAGCCAACTGTATGTAATTTGGCCCTAATCACACATGGTCTCCTGGATTTGGGGAGGGCTAAAGTATACAATCTGGGGAAGGCTAGGAAGAGAAGACATGATCCATGCTGGATAGTTTTTCCAGTATGCATACCCTCAGGTCATATATACACCTCAGCAACCCCTCAGTTATCTTGAAGCCTTTGAGAGCAAACTGACACTGATTCTATCCACTCCAACAGCTATCAAAATACCTAAAAGTAAATCCTGAATCCATCACTCTGGAATCCAGCCTTGGTAGAGAAAAGAAAAATGAGGAGGAACCCAATAGAGGGATGCTTTTGGAAGCCCTTGTCAAGAAATTCCAATGTACTCTCTTATGAACATTTGAAAATTGCCCTGTCCTGACTTTTTTCTAGTTCCCTGTCTAGAACTTGTAATGCTAATTACTCTTGCCTTTACTTCTTCACCCACAAAAAAGTTATGCAATTTGGGAGTCTTTTAGATAGACCCACTGAAGGGGTACCCCAATTGCATCCCTGTTCAGCATGGAAGAAGCCAGAGGGGTCTGTATCCCGATTCCGTATTCGCAAGTTGGGTAACCTCTTCAGAGGATGGTGTGATAAGAATGGGAGGTAGGAATTGGCTAGGCAGTTAGGGTAAAAAGACCCCAAAGAAAAGTAGCCAGTTTCTTGGCTAAAACTCACAGTGTCCTTGGACCTATTAGCAACCTACTTCCTTCCCAAAGCCAAAAAATGTCGAAAATATTTGGGAGCTTTTATCTAATCCTTAAGAGATTTTAGGGTTGCCTCTTCAAAGGGGAGAATGTTAGAGTAGCAAAAAGACCCATTTAAAAAGAAAAGAAGAAAGAATATATGAAGTTATCAGAAAAAAAGTGATGGGGAGATGTGGGAGGAGTTGGAGGGGATGGAGTGGGCATGGATTTGATCAGAATACCTTATATGCATGTATGAAATTCTCAATAAGTTATTAAATTATTAAAAAAAAACAAATATGCTCCCAGGATAGAAATAAGAATTCCATTGGGCTGGGACTGTAGCTGAGTGGTACAGTGCTTGTCTTACATGCATTGTACCCTAGGTTCAATCCCCAGTGCTGCAAAGGAAACAAAAAACAAAAACAAACAAAAACTCCCCTTATAGGCCATGTTTTGGATGTCTACCAGACACTGGATAGCCCCCAACCTCAAGGAGTGGAGTGGAGCAGCTTCCCGTCAGTATACCTCAGTAGAGACGGTCTTTGGAAATTCAGTTGCAGGTCATCTGTCTGTGAATCCCTCTTACCTGAGATATTATAAGAGCTATGCGACATGGTAAGAGACTGTTATCAGACAGATGCCTACACCATGGGGATAAAGTCAGCTGAGTCCCAGAATATTTCCCAAAGCCATGAAGAATGGGAGGAGGAAAGTGCTGTCCTACTAGAAGGTCATGACCCATCCCACCTGGGTAGCTTTCAAACATCTTTCACATTATACCATACTAGCATGCCACTGAAACTATTCTGGGCACCTGTGACTATCCAGATTTCAGTTGTCCATAAATAAGGCTTACATTTCACAGGACAAGGACATCCGTAAAGTTTATGAATCCAGTAGAACCATAGGACTACTGAAGTTTCACTGAGATCACTGGAGCCCTTTCTTATAGGAGATGTCTATCTTGTGATCTGTGCTGAGCCTGACTCTCCCAGAGCCACAGGGCTACATGGTGTGGCTGCTTTCCCTATGATGGCATATTTTTCTTGCTTCAGATTTTTATCTACATCAGATATTGCTGCTTTGTCTAGAAGGAACCTCAGTTTCATTTCTGTAGTTCATGGGTTTAATAGTCTTCAAAGTTCTCCCTGCCCACATTAGTCCGTGTACCACCCACCATCTGCAAACCAAAGGAGCCAGACAGCAGTACCACAGAAGGATACCTCTGGATCTGGACATCTACCTACCTTCTCACCACAAAGCTAATATCTAAGAATTCCTTGTCCCAAACTATATCCTGGCCTTCTAATTAATTACAGGTTCCACCCTCCGCTTCTGCAAACCACAGAGTAACCTACAGCCACAGGCCACCCAGGAAAACCTAACTCCATATGATACAGTGGAAAACTTCTCTAGGCTTATGGCAATAGGCCATCAAACACCGGCAATGGAGCTTGATGTAGGCATCAGCTTCACTGAAAAGTCTTTTTTAAAAAAATTTATTATTTTTATTTTATGTGTATGCGTGTATTGCCCGAGTGTAGGTAAGTGCACCCGTGTTGTGCAATGCCCGCGGAAGACAGAAGAGGCTGTCGGATCCCCTGGAACTGGAGTTATGGACAGTTGTTAGCTGCCATGTGGGTGGTGGGATACGAACCCGGGTCTTCTGCAAGAACAGCCAGTGCTCTTAACCGCTGTGCTATCTCTCCAGCCCATTCACTGAAAAGTCTTAAATGATGGCCCCCTACAACACATCTTCTGGCCATAGGCTATGCCGAGTACACTTTTAAAAATGGTCACTTAAATAATACGTAAGGAGTCAATTGTTAATAATTCAAGATGGGGATAAAAGCAAACATTTTCTAACTCTCTGAAAGGCTTATGCTTCTGTGGAGGCTCACAGAAAGGCATTGATCATTCTTAAACAACACAAAGAAAGAAGGGCAGTTTGACCGAAGAAACTACATACAGAATTGTCAGTAAGCTCTGCAGCCCCAGTACTCTTCATTGTCCCCACATCTTGCATTCTTGAAATTTGGGCAATATGACTGGCATTTTCTTACTCCCCATTCCTTATCTTGAAATTCTTCTAGACTACCGTAGAGATGGAGCCTAAATACCACATGGTTGACTTAAAGTTGGGATTCATCCATCTTCATTCTTCCTACAGAAAAAGAGCTCAGCATACTTATGGGAGGCAAGTTGGGGAGTGTGCTAAAATAGCATTCAGATAGTCTACCACACGATGACAGATTCGTTCTGCCTAGTTAGGGTATGTAATTCATTCACATTTATTGTTATTCTGCCATTTTCACTAGTCATGTCTAGTTTCCTCCCACTCCTCTCTCTCTGACAGGTCTTTGCATGTAAACCAGGCTGGCCTCAAACTCTCTATGTAGCCCAAACTAGCTTCAGATTCAGTGATTTTTTTCTGCTTTGGCCTCCTAAGTGCTAGTTAAAATTGCAGGCATGCACACCATGCCCAGAGCAGTTTGCTATTTTTCTATATGCCTTACCATTTCCCCTTGCTCGCCCATGCCTACCTTCTTTCATATTAAATGTATGTTTCCTACTACGTCATTAAAGTTTCTTTGTTCCATTTACAATTTTTACTTGTTTTTTGAATGATTGAGTTGGAGATTGCAATGTGCTTTTATTTAAAACAATGTAGTTTAGGCTAATACTAAATTAATTTTAATAATGTATAGAAAATATATAATACAACTCTCCCTACCCCACTCTCTTGTGACATTTTATTGTAATGCTTTTTTATACATCATAATCCAATTAAAATTTTATAATTATTGCTTATACTTTCACTTAAAAAGAGGCAGGGGTCGTACTCTGTTGTGCTGGTCTTGAATTCGTGGTCTCAAGGGATCCTTCTCTCTCAGCCTTCCAAAGAGATGAGACTACAGGCATGAGTCACCATATTTCAATGCATTCATCTTTCAAATTAGTTAGGAAAAGAAGAGTACAATTATATTTATGCCATTTTTATATTTATCTATGTAATTGCCAGTGCTTTTTTATTCTATGTGTGGATCCAAGTTACCATCTAATTTGCTTTCTTTTCAGCTTGAAGGATCCCTTTTAGAATTTCTTGTAGTGCAGTTCTACTGGCAATGAATTCTTTCAGTCCTTGTTTATCTGGGAATATCTTTATCTTTTACTTTTGAGATATAATTTTGCTGGATATAGATTTCTTACTTGATAGTCTTTTTCTTTCAACACATTGGGAATATATGATTATGCTGTCCTTTAGCTTTCTTTGTCATTAAAAATTCAGGGGCCCCTTGCATATGATAAATCACTTTCTCTTTCCTCTATCAAAATATGATCTTGCTCATGAATAGTCATCAAGGAAGATACCCGGAGTCAACCTCTGATGTCCACATACATGTGCATACACATGCATTGGTACACACACATACATCTACACACATACAAGCATGCATACACATATGCATGCCACACACTCATACACAGATACACACACATACACACACACACACACACACAGTTCTCTTTCATTGGTTGACTATCATATGCCTTTGTGTCAATCTCTGAATTTCTTAGTGTTCATTAGTTTCTTGGGGATATAGACTGGTAAGAAATTTTCATTTCTTCAAATAATTTTTCTGACTTTTTTCATTTCGTACATGTGGACATACTTGATAGTGTCCCCTAGATCTCTTAGGCTCTGTTAATTTTTCTTCACTCTTCTCTTTCTGCTCCTTATGCTAAAGAATCTCAGTGGGCCTCTAATTAAGCACACTGCTAGCCCAAAGGTGCTGTCCAACCCCTCTAGTGAATTTTTCACTTAGATTTACCTTCCAACTCCGGAATCTCTGTTTGGTGCTTTCTTCAGCCATTTCTATGTCTTCACTGATATTTTTTGTTTGTCAAGACATTATTCTTCTATGTTCCCTTAATTATTTAGAGATGATTTTGTGTTCTCCTTTGACCATATTTATTTTAATACTTATATTTATTATAATAAAGATTTAAAGTCTGTCTAGTGAGTGTTATTTTTCCTGTGTGGAGGCCTTATATTTGCATTTCTTTACATGTCTGATAATTTTTAGAAACTAAACTGTTTAGATAATGTGCTACAAGAGGCTTGGTATCAGATCTGCCTCCCAGAGTTTGTTGTTGTTGCTAGGTCTGCCATTATTGTTGATGTTTTTTACAGGCGAGCACACGCTGGGCTCTCAGGGTCCCAGCGCGCACTCCTGGGCAGTGAAAGTTCCTCTGCTACTGAGGTCTACTCAGTCGATCCCGTCCCTATTTCACCCGTATACCTTCCTCAGGATGTGAGGTCCACTGGCCACTTGGACCACACAGGAAGCGTACGAGGGACGGCGAAAGCCAGGGTGTCCGAGTGTTACAGCTCAAGACAAGTGACTCAGCTCAGATCTCAGTGATTCAGCTCCAGCTCCAAGTCTAAGTGATCCAGCTCCGAGTCTGAGTGAGGTGATCCAGGCTCCAACTTTATTGGGGTAAAACTAGGATTATTTATAGTGTAGAGACAGTAGAAGAAGTCTTAGCTGATAGGTACTTTTAGGATGCCTCATTTACATAGGGCAGTGGGCTTCTATCAGGCTATCAGACAACGCCTGATTAAAACCTGGTAGCTCCTGTGCTCGAGGGCATGTATTTGTGGTGAGCACTGTAAAAGAAGAGTCAGGGAGGATGCCAGGAAGGCACTGCTATGAAAAGGAATCTGCAGCACATGGTTTCCGAGCTTGTGAGCTATCCGGACGTGAAGAGACTTCTACTTTGCATAACAGAGGACCCCACCAGTTTTTGTTCTAGCTGTTCTGTCTAGTGAGCTTCCTGGGATACTTATTTAGACTTTTTTTATTTCCAGTGTTCTGTAGTCACTGAAGTCTATTAGTTTGTAGAAAATTTTGTTTTCATCACTCTTGAGCCAGTATAATTTCATGCCGATGCAGTGATCAGTCAGATCTCTTTATATGACCTGAACAAGTAAACCAGTGTTTCTCAAAGTGGCCTGCATGTGAAGGCACACCTTCAGACTGCAGACTGCTTCCAAGTCAGCCTTAGCTTTCATTTTCTCCTTACCAAGGCCAGTCAGAGTTGAGTGAATGAAGACTTTGCTTGCTGACTTCTTTCTCCCTTCTGGATGTATGCAGAGCCTTCTAAAACCTTAAGAAAACATTGAGCCTTTTCAAAGTTCCCCATGGTCATTCATTTAAAAGGTTTTCCTTTTAAGTTTTTGACCAGGGCCCTATTTGCCCCAACTGAAACAATAGCTTTGGTAGCTGCACCATTATCAGAAAATTGGCAGTAAGACTTCATTCACAGTGCTGAGTTCAGTTAAGCCAAATAGCTAAAATAACCTGGGAATGAAGATTTTTCTAGGAAGCTTCTAGTTCAATGAAAATATGGACCATGCTTTTGGCTTTTAAGGGAACTCAAAAAGACTCCCGGGCATTGGTTGAGGTTGCTAGCTTTTCATGGCTACCGCTCCACTGAGCTAGGGAAGGAGTGGGGTGATTAGCCCGAAGTTAAAAAGCAGACCTCATTGTTCTTATGAAGACTTAGAAGTTTTTCTTTCTTTTTTCTATTTTTTGAAACAGGGTCGCCCTGTAGCCCCAGATGGCCCAGAACTTGCTATGTAGACCAGGCTGGTCTCAAACTCACAGAGGCCCATCTGCCTCTGTCTCCCAAGCGCTGGAATTAAAGGCATGTGCCACTATACCTGACCTTAGAAGTTTTTCAATAACACATACTTTTTGGTTCATTCTACCTTTGTTTAATTTCAGAGATCTTAAGTAGCCAATAGCTATGATTTTACCAATATTTTTCATTGCTTTTATTGTAAAATAGGCTCATGATATTTTGAAAAATTATCTCCTATACCACATCCGTCTGTTTAAGTCTCACAGGGAAGCCCAGGGTGGCCACAAACTCTCAGCTATTCTCCTGCCTCAGCTTCCTTTGCCCTATATGTATAGATAGGGGCTCTCATGCCTGGATTTTTTTTTTTTGGTCTTTTTAAGACAGGGTCTCCCTATAGCCCCAGCTGTCCTGGAACTCAGGATGTAGACCAAACTGGCCTCGATCTCACAGAGATCTGCCTGCCTCTGCCTCCTGGGTGCTGGAATTAAAGGTGTGTGCCACCATGCCCGGCTAATTTTTGACTTACTTATTTCTATTATATTAGAATGAGTGTTTTGCCTGCATGTATATAGATGTACCATGTGTGTGCAATGCCCAAGGAGGCTAGAAGAGGGCGTCAGATCCCCTGGAACTGGAGTTACAGATGGTTGTTAGATGCCATGTGGGTGCTGGGAACTGAACCTGAGTCCTCTGCAAGAGCAGTCAGTGTTCTTAACCACTGACCCATCTCTCCAGGTTCCATTTTATTCTATTTTAATTTGTCAGGCTTTTCTTACTTTTTCTTTTGGAAAAAGACCTTCTTTACCTCAAAACCATAAACAAATTCCCTTTATTATCTTTTAATTGTTCACCTTTTGTATTTTCATATTTAGTCCCTTAATCTAACCAGGACTTATTTGGCACATGGTGTAAGTTTGAGAGTTAACTTAATTCTCTTCCAAATAGATAAACAATGAACTCAAAATTTTACTTGGGAAGAATATACTTTGAGTACAAATTTGGATTGCCATTTTTATCATCTAAAAAGTTTACAGAGATACTTAGATATTTCTAGATGTTTGTTCTCTTCCACATTAATCTCTTTAGTTGTTTCTACACCCATTCCCTACAATTTTAATTAGCACAGCTTTTTTGTAGTCTATAATTTTTCTTCTAATAAGTGGTTTTAGTCACATACTAAAACATTTGAAATTCAATGCTATCATTATTCATTTCTATAGTTGACATATTTCTATCTGATTTTTTTCTTTAATTTGGCTTTAAAAATTGAGGTGTGTTTTGCTTGCGTCATTGTTCTAGTCAATTTGGTTTGTTTCTTTTTATAGTGTTGACAATGTTTCTCATCAGTTCCATCAGTATTCATCTGGTATTGTCAGTGAGAAGTTTGGTGTCACTGTTACTTAGGTTCATTTCTTTGTGGTCAATTTGTTTTGCTTGCTTTGGACTATATTAAGATTATCTTAGTCCTTTACATTCGAAAAATGTCACCATAACATTTAGATAAGAGCATCTTAGTAGGAAGCAAGAAGCACACAAAAAAGAAGCAACTAAAGAGAGTTTAATGGAAGTCCAAGTTACAGAGGTATGGATGGGTGTAAGGGAAACAGCAAGGGATGATGAAGCTCCCAGAGTCTGGCAATAGCAATAAAATGTTACCCTATCCTCAAAGCAGCCAGGGGAGATGATTGCTTCTGAAAGTGGTAAAGCTAGAGCTATGTGAAAGAAACTTCTTGCCAAAAACTCTGACTTACTGCTAGACCCTGACTCAGCTGGGTGGGAGTGAGGGGGGGCCTTTCTGTCCTCTTGGCCCCTTTATCTGAAAGGACCCCTAATGACCAACTCTAAAAAGAAGCATAAAGGCTAAGAAAGCCCTGAAGATGTAGTTAATAGTGACCAGTCTCTAGACAACATAACAACATGACCAGTCTCTAGACAACATGGAAAAGATAGTGGCAAAAGATGATCTGGTGATTCAAATGTTGGATCTGGAGTTGAGGAGGTAGCTCAATTAATAAAGTTCCTGCTGTGCAAGCATGAGGACCTGGTTCAGAACCCCAGAACCTACAAAAAAGTTGGCAAGGCAGCACACATCTGTAAGTCTAGTGCTGGGGTAAGGGACAGGGTGGTGTGGAGACATGCAGATCTCTAGAGCTGACTGACCAGATATCCTAGCTAATCAGTGAGCTCCAGGTTCAGTAAGAGATCTTGTCTCAAAAGACTATAGGTAGTGCTAAAGGAAGACACTTGAAGTCAACCTCTGACCTGCATGTGCATATACACATGTGCACTCTCATTCATATAAGCTACTCTCTCTCTTTCTCTCTCTCTCTCTCTCTCTCTCTCTCTCTCTCTTTCGATGGGTCATTAAATTTGTTATTACTTGAGAATTTCATACCCCATCTATATGTTTTTGACCAGGTTTACAGTACCAGGTATGTATTCTCATAGAATCTGGTAAGAAAGCTGTTCGTCATCTCCTAGTCATGTCACTATTGCACCAGTGGGTGTATCTTGCCTAGAATATTGTTACTGGAGCTTGTTGGGTTCACAGCTGGGTAGTACCACTGATGACCTTTTCCTTCAGTAGCCTGCATAGAATGTTCTGTCACTATAAAAGCTAGCCATCAGTAATGAATATTCCAGGTCAGTATCAGTTTGATTTCTCTATACCCTGCAGCCAAAGTGTGTGGTGTCTACAGCAATAGGATCTTACCATCTAGTTGTAGTGAGCATCCAAGAACAATGCTGCTAGCCGGTATTGTTTTGGGAGCCTCTGGTAATTCTCCGACCAATGAGTCATAGTAAATATGCTATGCCTTGCACTGGGCTTTTTATTAAAAAAAAAAAAAACCTATGGCTTCTAGGCACAGCATTATCCATCCATACAAAATACCTATGTTAAAATTCTTTTTTTAAAAAATTGACACTTTTTGCTCCTAGCCTTCCTAGGTCGACTATTTCCAGGGGACTATGAGCATCTCGCAAAATGTCCTGTAGTGGTGGTGGGTCATCTGTCCTCTTGATCAAGGAGGCCGAGGAGACCCTACCAGATGGACTTGAACCAGTGTCCAGTCTACAAAGAGGAGGGTCAACACAGAGGAATCATTTCCTCCATGCTTCCAAGTGAAGCCTACCATGGTCGAGCAGGACCTTTGACTTATCTTCATATAGGCGGAACTGGTAAAAGAAAGGAGCCAGGGGCTCCTCCCAAGCCCATGTGACCCCTGAGGAACAGATCCTCAAACGACCTTAAGAGTAAAAATAAATTGGTAAATCTGGTCCAACTGTATGGCTTTAAACACCCCAAAGGAAAGTATAACCAAAGATTAAAGGGTCCAATATAATTTCTTAAGAGTTCATATGCTTAGCAACAATGCCAGACAGGTGATACCTTCTTTTGAGTCCTTTGTTGGCCAGGGTTGCCCAAGGGACTCCAGTAACCCAGCATAGAA